>NW_010308764.1:0-17471 GCF_000700745.2 Antrostomus carolinensis
ATTATCCCCGATATCGGATCGGGACACCAGGAGACAGGGAAGGGGTTCTTTTTGCTTATGCTGCAGTGTGGTATGGAGGAGCTGAGAGGTGTTGGAAGCGTTCTCAGTATGCTCAGGATGAGTGCTTCAGAGACAAACAGGCAGATGCAGGTATTGCGCAGGAGACTGGGTGGATTGGTGGCAGGAGATGCTTTGCAGCACTGAGATACTGTTTGGGCAGTGAAAAGTGTGGTAGCAGTTTGCTTTGGTTTTGTGTAGGACAGATACAGCCTGGAGCTGAGGTGTCTGGATTGCTCACCTGTGAGGCTGCAAGTATAATTCTGCTCTGCCCTTTGCCTACTGCTGGAAGCAGGTCTTCAAAGGTTCTGTGGAATCTTGTTTCCTGCCTGCCATGCCAAGAAGGGGATGGTGGAAGGTGGATGGTCTTAATGCCATGCAGGTGTTCAAAGTCTACTCTGACTCAAGGCTCAGAGAAAGTTCTCCCTCCTGTAGCTACTGAGCAAGCTGAAGGGCATGCCTGGCAGCCAACCCTGAGGTATAAAAGAGTCCTGCGTATGTTTTGGAGGTGGACATCCCTTAGCCCTGGTGCTTGTGCTGGCTCAGGGCTGGTGGGTCTAGTTTCTGTCAGTTTTCCCCACCCTGCTACAGCAGCCTGGGAGCAGGTAGGACCTCTGGGAGATGACCATAGAGGTGTAATCGGACCCAGATTAAAGGAAAATGTACATTTTCTGACTAACAATGGCAGCTTCTGTAGAGCTGGAAAGGTCAGCAAAGTCTATGAAATAAATGCTTAAAAATGTGTAGAGAACAGTCTTATTTCCTTCACCTTTGTAGCTTTTCCTGGCTGCCCATTCCTGTGCAGAAGAGCCCACTGCATTTGGAGCTGGTGCAGGCAGAGGAGTGATATTGCCAGGGTGCTGGTCTGGGAAGCAGCAGCACAGAAGTGGAAAAGAGTAAAATGGGTGTGTTTATGTAAAAAAAAAAAAATCACTTTAAGTGTGTGAAAACTTGGGGAAATTGCATCAGAGCACCAAATGCTTGCATTAAGTAAAATAAAATTAAAAGCAAATTCTAAAAGAAAATTAAAAGAAATGAGAGGGTCTTCTCTCTTAAAATGATCTCAGAGGAGCCCATGGACTACCTGGGGGTGTCTGTGCCAGAGGGAGGGTGCAGCCTCGCCTTTGGAGCTGCTTTTGGTTGAGGTGACCTCTCCGCAGCTGGGGTGGAGGTGGTTCCGGGGCTCCTGAGAGAGAGGTGATGTTGTGTTGTGCTACAGCCAAGAGCCCAGCCCGTACCTGGGAAGAAGGCCAGAACCTCCTGCTCCTCTGTGTGTCTTGCTGGGAGCGCAGAGACAGCGGCAGGGGAGTGCCCTGTAGGCAGGGCTGTTGGTGCCCCTGGCTTGGGCTGGCTCACTTAGCAGGAGGTGCTTGGAGGGACCCCCTGAATCAGGTGGGTATCTCTGGCCCCAGCCTTTCAGAGGCATGAGGCTGGGCTGGGCATGTCCTCCTTGCCATGCGGACTGGGGTCCCAGTCTGCTGGCCTTTGGCCATGCTGCTGAGAAGTCATTGCTGCTGCTGCGGGGGAAGGCTGAGCTCTTTGGCTCCCTGGGTGTGGAGCTGCCTGTAATCAGGCTGTGAGTTTGGGAGCTCAGCTGGCAGCTTGTGAGGGGTCACCACCCCGTTAGTGGGCTGCAGGTCAGGGTGTCCCTGTGTGGGAGAGAAAGAAGGAGCCTTCCTTGCCCTTTGGGACCAGGGCTGCCCTGTAACTTGGGCCCTGGCCAGTGCCCTGGAGTCTGGGGCACTTTGCAGGCCAGACAGTGGCTTGCACCCAGGCTTGCCCCCTCCATCAGCGGGGGTCCAGCCTCTGTGGCCACTACTTTGCATGCTTGGCTCCGTTTGCCCCTGGTGCCTGTCTCTGAGCCCCCTCCAGCACTGTCTGGAGCTCTGCTGAGCCTCACATGAGTGAGTAAATCTGTGCTAGGGAGGTTTTTGTTGGGGGTTGGATAGAAGTTCAGCCAGTGCCTGGCAGTAATGTGGAGAGCTCCCTTCCTGGGGTTGTCGTTATCCCTCTCTCCTTCAGGTGGAGGAGTTGGTGCTTGCCTGTTCTGTGTACTCCTTCCTTGGCAGCAGCTGGTGGCATTGTGTGGAACTGCAAGGCAAGAGTGAGCCTGAAGAGTTAGTGACAGGTACTCAATAAAATGCATTTTCTGACCTTGTTCCACATGTAGCAACTTTCCTACCCCACTTGTCTGTAGCTCCTGCCACTCAAATTGCACTGCACTTTTTATTTTACCTTTGCAACAACCATTGCAGTTCTTGCAGGGGTGAGACAGTTGAATGTTTGACCTAAGGACTACCACATGGAAGCTCAAGGATCACAGTTTTGTTGTCCCCAAACTCCTGTCTGCAGTCCCAACTGGTGTTGGGTGACATTGCAGTACTGCAGAGGTCTTGTAGTAGGAGTCTGGTGGTATTACAGCATCCATATGGAGGAAGGGAGGCTTTCCAGTCCAAGTTTGTTGGTATTGCACTCTGCTAGGAATAACTCTGAAAAGAAAAGCCAGGATGTGGGTCTGTGGGTGTGTTCAGCTCTGTGAGGCTGAAAGCAAGGGAGAGTTGGGAGCTGGGAAGGGGCTTATAGACCCTTGGGACTGAAATGGGGGTCCAGGCTGTGGGCAAGGTGGGGAGAGCCCCGTGAGGGCATTAAATTGGGTGCCATGTCATGGGATCAAGACAGAATTTACAGATTTCACCATGGAAATTGCTATTGCAGGTGTTTTCAAGCAAATATGGAGTGCATTCTTTGGAATGGAGCCAGGATATTTAAAAGCTGATTGACAAGAATATAGAATCTGGAATATTTCAGGTTTTGTCTCTGAATTTGAGATCAGCATCTACTAAATATTAACACCATCTGAATATAACTAGAAATTTCAGTTTCTGAATTTAGTCAGAACTTCAATAGGGAAAAGAGAAGTGATCTGAGTGCCTATGAAAAATTGTGAAAACTGAAACGAAAGGAAGAAGTAGGTTAATGAAACCTGAAGACAAAAGTCAACACAAATGAAGGCCTTTTGTGAGCTCAGACTGCTATACTTGTGTCATTAGTTGTTGCTTTTATATATCACATGCAACCTGTTACAGGAGGCAGTTGCAGCTTATTACTTCATAGGGGAATTAGTGATGCAGCTTGGAAAGGTAATGACTTGGTGCCCTTTGGAAATACAGGATTTCACATATTTACAACAATGATGAGATAGCAGCATGTGTGGCAGAGAATTAAGTACTTCTTCATAAGTCAGTACAAATGTAAAAATCTTTACTACATCTGGCTCTATATAGAATGGTTAAAAGTTTATGAAGTTGAGTGTGATTTAGCACTGTAAAATAAGCTGGTGTATAGTTTTCAGTTTGTAAAAGAGGGAGATGTAAATGCATGTTTGGCTTTTAAAAGCTTATATAACTTTGATACTGGCGAACATTATTGACTAAGGCGAGAGATGTAGATGCCTATGTAAACTACATGACATAACTCTTTTATACAGTTATGATTAATTTTTTCTTCTATCTTTGTTATAATCATTTTTCTGAAGACTCTCACATGCTATACCACACACTTCAAGAGGAATTCAGTAATGCCATTTCACTTGCTCTTCTTCACTGAATGAAAGCTAAAGATGGAGTAAATTTTCCTGACTTGCATCTCATGATCTTTCAAAGACATGAGGACAGCTGACACAACTGTCTGCACTAGACCTGTAGCAGGCCAGTGGCTTTCAAGAGCAGGCACTGCAAGTGTAGATGAATAAACTAGCTTGGCTGAAATGGCATCAGACTTTCATGTCTAGGACACTGAAGATCACTACATCCTAACTAAAAATTCTTCCCCTCCCTGTTACGCTTGTCTCTGGTCACTATCTAATTAATACAAACAACAACAAAAAAGCCTGCTGTTTTCTGCAATTATAATAATTCTCTCAGCTTTCTTTAGGTACTAAAATAAGGCTGAAAATGAGCTTTCAGTTTTAAAGAAACTAAAAAAAAAAAGAAGAGTTGATGCTAATCATTGAAAACCACCTGATCATTTATTTAACAACAACTCAAACTGCCAGCTACCATAAGGGGATGGCAGTAAGTTGGATCACACCACATTTGCTCAGTAACGATTTAACTTCTGTCACGCCTCAAGTGAAAAATCTGAGACTGTATTTATCCTGAGTTTTAAGTCAAACAGAAGTAAATTAATTTTTAATATAAAATTAGTATTGCTCTTTCTAATGAGGCACTCCTAGAAATCCACTGCATTAAATATTATCAAGCTGACTTTCTCTAAAATACTCCTGAGAGTGTGTACAGAGTATCCTTTATTCATGCAGAAATTAAGTAGAAAATAAGCAGCAAGAATTTAGCATAATAATTTGTGTCAGCGGGAAAACAGCTTTTGTTTGCAATGTTGACACTTTTTTCTTCCTCCTGCACAGCAGTTTGGTCCCAAACACATCATCATGTAGGAAACAGCCACAGCTGGGGTTGTTCTGCCATTTACAAGGGGGTCTCCTCTCCTCCTACATCAGAAGATCTCCATGTTAGTGTGAGGCAAGGACTGTGTTTGCCCCAAAGCCTGGAAGGGGGGCAGCAGGTGCCACAGAAGGATCCCTGTGCTTGTGGAGGGGAGAGTGGTGCCATTGCTTAATGCACTCCTACCGCCCTCACTGGCCTCATAGAGGCCCCTCCATGCTATTTGCAGCCATCTCATTACATCAGGGGCTCTGTGACAGTTTCACTGGGCTAGCACTTGGCTAGCAGCCAACAGAGCTCTTCACTCACTCCCCCCACCCCCAGGGGACAGGAGAAAAGATTGGAGGGCAAGGGTAAGAAGAGTCGTAGGTTGAGATAAGAACAATTTAATAATTTACATAAAAGTAAACTTAAAATAATACTTATATTAAAATAGTAATTATAATAATAATAGTAATAAAATATGCAAATGAGTGATACACAGTGCAACTGCTCACCATCACCAACCAAGCCCGGCCCATTCCCAGATAACGATCCCGGAGGAGCAACAATCCTGAACTGAAACTGCAATCCTGGAAGAGTCAAAGCCTGAGCAAAAGCTAGAGAGAGCAAGAAAGGAAGAGCCCCTCACTAATATACTGAACATGACATGATATGGAATATCCCATGGGCATGTCCAAATGCCAATTTATCTTATTCATTTAAATATTCCTTACCCACTCAGATCTTGTAGACTAACAAAACAAGAAGTCCTTCACTTCCAGTGACAAAAATGCAAACACTGATATGTTATTAGTGTTCCTCTCATAGTAAAACCCATGCTGAAGCCAAAATGCAACACTATTCTAGCTACTAAAAACAAACCCAGCTCTGTCCTAGCTGAAAACCAGGACAGGCTTGTAGGACACTAGTACCACTTACAAAACATGTATTATTAATACTGCTTAGTAGCACTTACATCTTCAGGAGAAGCTGCCTTCAAGCCTCAGCGTGACTCCCCTGCCACAGCCTGTCCCAGCTCCCTCTCAGCTGGAGCTAGCCTTCCCTAGCTGACATCTTCCCCCCCAGCCTTGGGTCAGCATGGACCCAACGCTTTATCTTAATGCTTTATCTTAGTGATCTGCTTTCTGTTTTGTTTTGGGTTTGTTTGTTTGTTTATTTTTTCCCCATTAGTTCCCAGATGAAGTTTGACTGTGCTTACCCACTGGCTATTATTTAAGGTTACAATTTCCCCTGGCCCAAATAACTGCAGGGAACAGAAATTGATACTGTTTGTTATGCAGCGTTGACCAAAGTTGATTTTGTCCAAGCTGAGGAACAAACAAGCTGCCTGATACTTGCCCAGTCCCCAGAAAGTGATTTTTATGACAGCTAAAACTAGCCAAGTTTGAGCCAACCCTGGGCATGTCCCAAGGCTCTGTACCAGTGACAACTTGCTGGCAATGGAAAAAAGATACTGGGCTGTGTTTACTTGACCAAATACATTTCAAAACCTGTTCCTTGTGCGAGACCTTAAAAATACACTGCTGACATGTCCTGATAGCAGGGCTGCTACTCGTCAGCTTTTGTTTTGCTGCAGGGCCTGGGAGTCTGTTCAAGCAGGGGCACCAAAGTGCCCAGGCACGGTCCAAAGGCCATATCAGACAGTCCCTGCATGAAAGAAAATTCATATTTGCGTAGATGTGCCAAAGGAAACCAGGGACAGAGATGGATGCTCGTGAAGGGCGTAGGAAACTCTCCCCAGATTTACCAAGCAAGTTGCAATAAAAGAAGAAAGGAGCTGAGTCTCTTAATGTCTGGTAGCCAGCCAAGACTCTTCTAACTCTTTCTTTTCCCTTTCTAGTACCTCATGTCTCTCCTCTTCCATACACAGTATTTTATTTTTAATACTGTACTTCCACAGTTTGGTAACTGCTCTGAGAAAAGTAGGAATAGCATATTAAAAATGAAATTGTGTTGTGTCAGAGCAGAATCATACAGGAGCAATGACAGTATGTCTGACTACAGTAGCTTTTTAAAAACACTAGTAGAAAGGAATTGTCAGTAAGGATGATCTTAGGATTTGTAGTTCATATGAATAATGGTTAACATAATTATAACTTTAACCACAGATCTTACAGCATTGCTAGCATCACTGTGTTAGCATGTTTGTTGTTATTCTGACTAATCTTTAATTTCAGTTGCAGTAGATCTCAGGGGCCCAGCTATGACAGTCCATTATGCAAAGCATGGACAGACTTGCAAAATGAAATCGCCCATGTCCTGAGGTATTTAAAACTCAGTATAATTTAGGGGTTTTTTATTTATGGCAGTAAAAATTCCTTTTTAGGAAACAATTATATATGTTCTGCAATAGACTGTAAACAGGCAAAAAATTGCTAAAAAGTTATAGAAAATATAACATTTTAAAAATAATTAGAAATTAATAACATTCTAGGCTAAGAATAATGTTTTTAAAAGGACTGCATACTTGTACATATATATGTCTATTAAAATATACACATATTTACCTGCCCTTCTACAAATATTTATTGAAGTCCTTTTCCTCCTTTTTTTTCTTTTTTTCTTATCAATAGTGCTATAGGAGGTTTTTTTCAAGATTACCTTAATATACTTGTTATTTCCTCTATCACACATGAATAATGCACTTTTAAAAACTGGATGAAATTATAGTCTACTACAATGTGTTGGATAGCGCCAACTGGGTATAGATAAACCGTTCCCTTGAGTCTGAATTACTTCAGTCGCTTTGAAAATGTGACTTGAAAACACAGGAAAGGCTGTACAGTTTGATGTCCTTTCCAAAAACACTTGTAAACTATAAAATTAAAAACTCCACATTATTTGCAATTAATGGTATGGATGTCTCCATTGCCTTAAAACCAAAACTCTTTCTGAAAGTATTTTTCAATAATTTTTGGCTCACTTTGCCCCCATTTTCAGTAGTTTTATGCTCCAGGGATCTATAAAGGAGACATTTCTGCTTATGTATGGAGAGAAAGAGATTTTTATGAATATCAAACACGCATAATTTATGCAGAAAGTCTATTAAAAACTCAGTTTGGCACTTTTACTTGCATTAGTAATATGAGAATTCCATTAAAAGGAATTTTCCAAAAATGTGTTGGACCCCAATTCTCTCAACTCATTCCCATAGTTAATCTTAGTTTTCATTGCCCAAGGACTGCTAATATATTAGTATTAACAATATCCTTTTTATTACCTTGCATAGAGCTTCTTACATGTTCTCTTATGTGAATATATTTACATTTATTTATATATGTACATACTTGCAAACACATTGGATGAAATCCTGGGCCCTCTGAAATCAGTTGTGAAAATCCTACTGACTTCGGCAAGAATCAGAATCTTATTCTGTGATTCCTGTATTTTAGCCTCAGTACTTTTAGTCTTAGATCAGCAGATTAACCTCTCACAGGTTTATCGGTAGCCTTTCTGCCCTTTGGGTCCTTTCCTTGCATACAACCATGCACTAGAATTTGGCTGTATTGGTTTGACCTAATATATTCACTCATCATTATTCACTCTGCATTTCCATTTGTTTACTACTACGTCACATATATTATATTACTATGTTATATATTCTTCATTGGCTTTGTGCACAGAAATAATACTTTAATTTTTACCACTTCTTCACATTTTTCCTGTTCTGGAGAGGCATGTACTTTTGTACCTTTTTAGCCTACACAAACTGTCCCTAAGAAGCTTCATGAATGATTTAGGAAGCTACACTAGCTGATTAAGTTCCAGAGCTGCTCCATATTGAAAATAATTAAAGATTGTCAGTGTATTTTACTACCGTATAAAGTAAGATTTATTATCTTATCTTATCTTACCTTATGCCTTAACAGCAGCTTGATCTTGCCAATTATCCTATTATCCATAATTTCAGATGCATTACTGAGCTATTTGAGTTCCGATCATTTAAATCTATAACCAAAAAGTGCTTAAAACAAAAAAGAATCAAAGTACATGAAGCAGTAAAGGTCACTTCAGACTAGTATGTGGAAACCTTGGAATAATTTAAGGACAGATTCAGGAAATACCCCATACGTATTTGGTTAGATCCTGAATGATTTCCATTGTCTAGGATTCATAACTCAGAGGAAGCAGATGATGCAGACACTGAACTGAATTATGTCCTCTATTACGTTCCTACTGTTTACTAGTGCAAGTTAGGAAACGTTTATCTTTGTGACAGTTTTAGTCCTGATACGAATCTGTATCTTCAGCTTTCCAAGTTCAGAAGATTTCTGTATCTATTTTTATAAGGAAATTATAACATTATTATTCACAAATTAATTACATACTAATTATAATTATAATTATGCATTAAATAATCAGCTCACTGCTATTGGTCGCTACATTTATTTGTAGTCAAAGCAGTTATTTTGAGACACATATTTCAGGCTGCGTGTATGATACCAAAAAGATAAAATTTCTTTTCTCTTTGTGCTCTATTTGTTGTGCCAAATATTTTTTTTTTCTTGAGTAAGCAAAGTCTTTTTCAAAATAGTCACTGTCATTGACTTATTTATTTTGAAATGTACAAACAATGGAATAAACAGAAAGCAAAAAGGGATGTTTTCTGCTAAGTAATGAATTATTCAAGCAGTTAATGATGGAAACAATGACTTCATTGAAGCTACAGCTCTCTAAGGCAACACTATTAAAAAAAGAAAAAAAGCACTGAAACAGAGCCGTCCTTTAAGTTAAGAATCAGAGCAGGTGCAGGCCTGTTATCTGAGGGTTGTCGCTACCAGCTGAATGGACTGTGTCTCAGCTTTGACTGGCATGAGTAGGCAAAACTATTCATTCACACCCCAGAAAAGGGCAATGGTGAAACGAGTTAATCCACATACCATAATGCCTGGGAGCTGGATTTGGTTCTGCTGATACAACCGTAGGCAAAGGAATGCCAGAGCATGCATCTGGAATCATTTCTAAAAGACTCACGCAAAAGGCTGTCCACAGTGAAAGACATGCAAAAAGAAAATCCACACAGCCTTTAAGACACTATTCATGGTATTTATATGAAGCTAGATTCAGGAAGGTGCTGATGTTATGGGGAGAAATAATTGGCATGCATAGATACTATTTCTTCCTTACTAATTATTTTTAAGTAGGAGAAACATGAATAAGAGCCCATGAATGCTTTTAATTCTTTTTGCAAAGTGGTATAGCTTCACCAAGAAAAGTACCCCAGAACAGCCAAGAGCCAGTTGATTAGGGCACTTCACTGACAGATGAGACATGTAATTTTGTTTCATGTTGACAATTGCTCTAAACTGAACTCTCCCTTGTTGCGAGTGAGTGCTTTAATAGCTAGGCTGTTGCCTCAAATAACTGTTGCATCATTCTCAAGACAAAACATTTAGGCACTTAACTTCAGCCGAGGATGTCAACACAGAATCCTGAATTCTCTGACAGAGATGTGCTCCTAGTTCTCATGATCATATCTCAAGAGCAGCAGTATTTAAGCTACAACTTTTTATAGGCACCCCATTAGCTATTTTAGTCTGATCCTTTTGTGAATCCTGGGCTGAACTGATCAAGTGAGAGTGTTTACATCACCTAACTGTGGAATATAACTTAATGTAAGTCAAACACACTCAATGCAGAGAGCTAACTCCCTCACAGAATTATTAGGAACTTCAGAGTTTTCTTCTTGTTTTCTCTACTGTGTTTTAGAGAAGCCTGTCTGTTGCAGTTGACGATATATAAGAAGCCTAACTTAGTGATTATGTGATTACTGCCTTAGCATTTTCCATTCTGTACAGGAAAATTATGTGTTCAGTTTAGACTCTGTGTTTTGTTTCAGGAGCATGAAAGTTAGGCACTGTAATAATGAATATCACAACTGACATAACTCTGTATGGATATATTGTTTGACCTCAAACAGTCAGTCTCATCCTGTTATTACTCTTTACTCCCATTTTTTTAGCGATAAATGAATTAATCCACAGTATTCTTCCCAGGTTATCCTAAGGTCATCACACACCTCTTTCTTCGTCTATTTGTAGAACCTACCTGTACATCCTTAAGACTTATACCCTGGAGTTCTCTCAGAAGTTTGCTTCAGTACATAAACTTCAGTTTGTACAGAATTCAACAGCTATGGTACCCTGTAAATGCAACCTGTATAAACACTGAACTGATACTAAAACTGGAACACTGCTTCCTGTCAACAGCTGAACTGATTTAAAGATACCTGTAGTGTATAGGCTTATAAAATTGAAATGCTTGTGCCCTACACATTGAACTATTGATTGTAATACCTGTTCCACCTACTCGTGGTGTCACTGCTAAAGCTTCTGACTGTCCTCATAGTATGACTACAGTCATTTATAAGTACTGCTAAAATATCTTCCTGGAGCCTAAAGCTTTTTCTCTTCCAAAATGCAGAAAAGTTTAAATTCTTTGGAGATTTCAGTCATTATTAGTAGCTGCATTAAATCTACCGTGTGTTAGTCTTGTGATTTAAAGCAGCCCTAAAGCTTCTAGAGAATTCCCCAGTGAGATAGGGCTGAATAACTTTTTGTCACTCTGTTGTATAGAGATTACACTTTCCCTTGCACTGTGATGGTCCCCTGGGAGTCCCTCAGGTCAATAAACACCTAGAATAAACATATATACAGCAAGTTCCATGTTTTTCCAACATTTGCTGAAGTTCTTGATCAGTACACCTGAAACCTTGCTAAATAACACTGCACTTACTGTTTATCTTGTCATCGTCATGCTACAAAATTTCTAACTTTATTCTGTAGCTTAAGGCAGGATGAGGGGCTACTTGTTTGGGTGAACTCTTGTACTGTGTCTGTCTGGGATGGAGTTAATTTCCTTCACAGCAGCCAGTAGGGTGCTGTGTTTAGCATTTGTGAATAAAACAGTGTCGATAACACAACATTTCAGGTATTGCTGAACAATGTTTCCATAGCATGGAGGCCTTTCTCCTTTTCCAATTCTGCCTCCCCAGTGAGAATGTTGGGGGTGCGCAAGAAGCTGGGAGAGGACACAACTAGGACAGCTGATTTGAGCTCAGCAAAGGATTATCCCCTGCTATATAAAATCATGCTCAGAAATACGAAGAAGTGGAGTGTGGGGTTTTTTGGGGGGGAAGGTAGCCATTGCTCAGAGACTGGGAGGTGGTGAGTGATTGCCTCTGCACAACTTGCTTTGGTTTTGGTTTGGTTTGGTTTTTTTCTTTTTCCTCTTTATTTTGCTTATTAAGCATCTTTATCTCAACCCATGAGTTTCCTTGCTTTTGCTCTTCCTAGTTTCTCCTCTAACCTGACAGGGTGTAGAGGGGGGTGAGCAAGCACCTGTGTGGTGCTTAGCTGCAGGTTAACACACAGCACCTCTACAAAATCAGCTAGTTATAAAAGACCAGTAGGAGATTCAACCATCAGTATAGCTCTCTCTGAGGCAGTACAGGAGGACTGTACTAAAGAAAAAGCATCTGCATATGGGGAATGTTTCTAAAATTTTTCTGTAGCTTCCGTATAGGAAGTAGAAAATGTTCCATTGATTAGGACATGTAAAACCAGACTGGCTTTAACAAGAAAATATCATTGCAGTGAAATCTTTTTCAGTTTGACGATATGATTTTATATTTGTGTTTCTCTGACAGTTCTGATTCTGGAGTTCTATTGAATCATTGACAGCCATGGCAACATGATGGGAAAGGAGACAGGAGCATCATGCTATTGGAGCTGTGAAGCAGAGAGACTGTTGCTGCTTGAGTTGATTATAGCTGGTAAGAAAAGTATTGTCACAGTAAAAATATGCTGACAATCAGAAACAAATAATCTTTTTACTCCCTTTGGGCCTATCGGTTACATTGCTCATGACTAAAACACACCATCTTGAAAGGAGCAGCGCTTTTAACTTGAGTATTTTGGACAAATTCTAACCAGTTTTGTTATTTTCTTTCGCCTTCATAACTGTCTCTAAAATTTCATTTGGATACCTTCTTTTTTTTTTTTTTTTTTTTTCTGTTTAAAACTGTGTCTGTCTTCATGATGATTGAGGTCTTCACTTTACATTATATTGGATTATGTTTGTAATATATTTCGGAATCCTTCAAAATGAGAAATTTTACAGGATAAGTTTTGTTTATCCCAGTCTTAATGGCTCTACTATTATTAAAAGCAAAACAAATAAACAAAAACAAAACAAAAAACAAAAAAAACCCCCAAACAAGCCATAAACTGGGTATTTTATTGGAATAAGTGTAAAATTTACAGAAAAAAGATCAAGCAGATGTTTCTTAACTATACTGTGTGTATTTGTTTTTTGTATAATCCCCTTTTATAATTTTCACTGATTATGATCTATTTACTAGTAATTCATCCTTAATGGTTTTGTTTTCGTTTTGGTTGTTTTGTTGGGTTTTTTTTTCATAAACTTCCTCTTCAGTTTGGTCTTTTACAAGATTCATATGGTCATTTGTTTTGAATCTGTGTGTATTCTGGTCAGCATTAGTAGTTACTATACAGAGTTTAATAAAAAACACAAACAGGAACAACCAAACAAAAAAACCCCGACTCTCAGAAAACTCAGCACCTCATCATATGCATATAAAAAGATTGTTCTAAACCTGTTTTTCTCACTGTAAGTTATCATAGATTCTGCTACTGATAGAATACCAAATCTATTATTGAAAAAGAACATTTCCCACGTCCCAGTAGAATATATGGGGTTTACGCTTCTAGGATTTTTTCCCCTCTTTGATAGACAAGAAGGTGTTCCTTTTAGATCTGTCTGTCTGTCCTCTGACTTATTTTTTTTATGTGTATACTTTCTCTTCAGTATTAGCTACTGAATCCATCATATTTATTCTTTCAACTGACAAGTGCCTCTTTTTTTTTTTCCTGCTCCATATCCACTATAATAAGGTTACCCACAAACAGTGATTTAATATATGCATCTACCTACATATCTGTGTCCCCCAATTCTATAGGAAATGAAGGAGGCTGTAAACTCCTGTAAGAAGACAGCAACATTTCAGATAGATAGTCTCATATTCCAGAATAATATTCTACAGAACATTAATTAAAATTAGCTAATTTTATCTCAGGACTGTAACCTTCAACATAGAATTGTTAAATCTAATTGAGACTTCTATTCTAAAAATATGGAGCAGGTATTAAATACAATATCAAAGATATGTCCTAAAAACCAGCAAGAACAAGTGCTCTGTAAAATTTGATTTAAAATCTGTGCAGAGTTCTGACAATGCTCAGATGTTGTCTCTATGAACATGACAATGGGCTCAGGCCCATCCTGAGATGTGTAACAAAATCCTCAGGAATGTGCTGGTGTGTATTTCCTGCACTCCCCACTAAGGACCTCCCAGCAGAACATTAATTCTACTGGAATGTACAGATTTCTGTCATACCTGTTATATATGCTTGATTACGTAAAATATGAATTCTATGGGAAAAAGTAGGAGTGAGTGAAAAGACTCCAGAACTGAATTAGAGGCTTACATGGCTGAGCAACAGATTAGAAATGGTTTCATCTGTGTTGCACATTGGATAACCTGGAGGAATGGTACAGAGCCAGAACAGAAAATGGTCAGAGCATGTGAGAAAGACCAATGCATGTTCCAGGATTTTTACACTGTGAAACTGATGTAAGAAATAGGATTTCAAAACATTACTAAGAATGAAATAATGAGATCCAGGAAGGCTTAGGGTAAGAAGAGCAGAAAGCAAAAAATAACCACAAGACTGTGGGTGAATGACAGGGTGACTAGTTAGTTGTGTGAGATGATAGAAAAGTGTCAAAGAAGATTTTGGAAGAAAGATTCAAGACAAAGGAACAAACTAGCAGCAGGATTTCCCTGAGGATATATCATAGGCAGGGAGAAACAGGATAGGCAGCCTAGATGGTGAGAGCTAAGGAAATTATATAACAGAGACTTGTTGGCCCAGAAAATTCTAACAGGGACAAAACTTTTCAGTCAACACCCTGAGAGAAAGTGAAGAGGAACCCCAGAAGATGAAATCAAAGGGATAATCATCAAAACATATGACATAGTAGAATTCAAAGGAGAGACGTTCTCCAGACAAAGTGGATTGCAAAAGATAAAGAAAGATCAAGAGTGTGTGTCTGTGGAGAACAGACTCTTGTAGTTTAAAACAAAGAGACGATTAGCAGCCCTTGTAGGGACAACGACATTGATGAATCTGTTTCAGGCTGGAGTGGGTAGTACAGAAAATCAAAGACAGTGAAAAAAGACATCTCCAAAACATAACATGCCCTGTAAAAAAGAATATATGCAGTTAAACATTTACTGACTAGGCTGATGAAAAAATCAATAGAGCAGGTGGTCATTTCAGGATGAGAAGTTGCGACTCATCTGATTTTGATGTTAGTACTTAACAAGAAAATTTCACTTGAGTACATAGAAAAAAACAGAAGTCTCACTTTACCAGTAGGTTTTCTTCTAAAAAAGTCTTGCAGCCACAATGGGGATATTGTTGACAGACCTCCCCAAAGCATTTTAACAACAGAGTATGAAGAGGTCTTTGTAACAATGGGCAACAGTGTGGAATTGAAAAGCAAAGGTAATTGGAATAAATCTTGTGAAAAGAGTGAGCTAGATTTAACCGACACTGCCAAAGCAAAATACAATGATCTGTAGTACTATGCAAGAGGAAAAGCTGGGTAAAAGAGAATCAGAACACCCCTTTGTCCAAGTCTGTTAACAAAAAGTAAAAGAAAATTAACTGGTAAGAAAACCAGCCTACAAGGATGAGGTATACTTAGTTTTAAGTATGGTCTTAAACTAGGTTAAAATCCAGATCATAATGATATATTTGGTTGGGTCACCTAAGATATATGGGTGCCCATGTTTGATATCAGTCCTTTATCTCTGAAACGTTACTTCTTTTGCACATGATGTACTGGTATGAGTAGTAAAAACACAGGAAAACACCTCCTTTGTCAGGGGAAGTAATACAAGTCATCATTACATTCAGATGTAGCACAACCCTAAGTAATCTTTGCTGCTTATTATCTGTGATGCAAATTTTGATGCCTGCCACCAGCCTTTTTCTTCCCTGAGCTGTGATAAACAGCTTTTGTGCTGCGTGAGGCTTCATACACTCTGCAGGCATAGACCAGGTAAATCTTTAGCTTCTGTGGTTTGGTTCTCAGTCAAATGCAGCCAGACTCTGAAAAAGAACTTTATTTAGGATAATAATCTAATTAAATCTATGCCACAAGAGGTCTAGGTGTACAGTTCATCAGAATTCAGGGACTGTTTTCTGCTTCATAATAGTTGTGTAGCCTTTGGGAATTATTTCATTTCTTTTACCTTTTATTTTATCTTACTTCATTTTCCATGTATTCTGTCTTGCCTATTTATACTGCAAATAGCCTGGGGCAGGGACTCTCTTTTACTTTAAGTTTGTACAGATCCTGATAAAATGGGTTCCCAATATCACTCTGAGTTTCTGGGTACTACTTTGTCATCAGTAACCACTATGAGAACTGCTGATAAGATTCTGACATTATAAAATGTGAATATGAATTCTGATTCAATATCAGCCTGAAACCTTAACTTTTATTCACTGTGGATATTTTGCTGCCATTTCAGCTGTTCCTTACTATGAGTAGGAACTTCAAATAGAAACAGATGGAAAATAAATGTCATTATTTTTATTAGCTTTTTAAAATTTTTCTTCTATCCTGAAGGGGCTTTAAAGGAAAAAAAATAAAATAATACAAATGTGTATAGATAATGCACTGCCATTAAGCTCCCGTGGATTTCTGTTCAATTTTCAAACTCTTAAAGATAAAAACTTAACTAGGTAGTTCTTTCTCCTTCCTCCCCCAGGTACTATCAGTAAGAAAAAGAAAGAGTCACCCCAAACCACCTTGCAAATAGAGCCTTAGATGTGTAGTTTCCTAGCCTATTGCCTGATTATAAGCAACTAGGTCCTTGCTTATAAACTGAGTATACATGAGAAGTGTATTTCTATATAGATCAGTAAAACCATATTTTCATGGTTGTAATACACAACAATATATGTCTGCCCTCAAACTTTTTATGCTTCTTCCACTGTGCTAGGGGGAGTGATAATGGTTTTTTGGATCCATTTTTGGGAGCAGTGTGTTGTGGGATCAAATTGGTTTGGGTTATGACTTTTCAGTGATCAAAGTGCTTGGACCGTGTACTTAAACTGATGCCTTTGATAGCCTCCCAGCTTAACCTGGCACGGTGACAAACGTCTACATATGCGAACCTGAGTTTTGTTTTTTTTTTTTCCCCTTATGAAAAGTATATTTGGCAAAACATTAGTTTCTGGCATCCAAAAAAGTTGTTAACTTGGGTTAAATATAACAAATTCATCTGGAAAAAGAAAGGATTTAAAGGAGGAAGTATTTCCTGTTGTCATTGTCAAAGTTAAAACACTGAATTTTCAAGCACTGATTTTAGTCTTAAATTACCTCAATATATAAAAGAAAACAATCAATGAAAAACGTCAAAAAATGCAAAAAAGCAATTTAGCAAAAACATTTTTTATAATGTAACCAAACTAAGAAACCCATGCCATACTTAAAAAAACCCAAAACACTACTATTCACACACCACTGTGATAATAACTATATACCAGCTATTTGTTTTCAATTAATTCTGATTTTAGATAATAATAGCTCTGTAATTCATAAATTACACAGGTGATGTGAAAAAAAAGGCAAAAAGCAAACGGTACAACAGCTATGCAGACACAGCAATGTATTCAGAGGTTCGCAATCTCAGGAGCTCTTTTGGTGGGGGGTGCACACACGTACGTGTCCCCGAGCGCGTTTGATACCGTGTGGGTATTTATTTTTCCCCGTTTCAGGTGGGAATGGGGAGGCCGTGGCCGGGGGAGCGGGCTGGGGGCGCGGCCTGTGTCAGATTGCTGACCGCGGCAG
>NW_010308765.1:0-16429 GCF_000700745.2 Antrostomus carolinensis
TCTCCTGGACTTTTCCTTTGCTTTCTAGGACATTTGCCCATCTACAATGAGATAACCAACACAGTGAAATGGCAGGAGCCTAAATGTCAGCTGCTAGACAGGAAAAAGCAGAGTTCATGGATGTCAGGAAGACAGGTTCAGAAACAGTGGTGCCCAGTGACAGGACAAGAAGCAATGGGCACAAATTGAAATACAGGAGGTTCCCTCTGAACATCAGGAAAGACTTTTTTACTCTGAGAGTGACCAAACACTGGCACTGGTTGCCCAAATAGGTTGTGGAGTCTCCCTCCATGGAGATATTTAAAAGCAATCTGGACACGGTCCTGGACAACCAGTTCTAGGTGGTTCTCCTTAAGCCGATGAACTCCAGAGGTCGTGGAATCATAGGATGGTTGGGTTGGAAAGGACCTTTGAAGATCATCTAGTTCGATCCCCTTGTGTTGGTCAGGGACATCTTTCACTAGGTCAGTGTCCTGGCTTTGCTAGGATAGAGATAATTTTCTTCTTAGTAGCTAGAAAGCACTGTGTTTGGTTTCAGTATGGGATTTGCTGTGAGAAGAGTGTTGCTAACATACCGATGTTTTTAGTTGTTGCTGGAGGTCCAAAGACTTTGTGTCTTGTTAGCCTTCAAGTGCAAAGGACTGGGGAGGAAATTGTAGTAACTAGCAAAACCCCAAATTGGCATTTGAATATGTCAATGAGATATTCCATATCACATCATGTCATGTTCACGATATTAATGAGGGTTAACCAGAAAGCTGGGGGATTCTCTCAGGGATTGCTTGGGCTCGCTCTTCCAGGATTGCAGTTTTGGGTTTGGGGTTCCTTTTCACTCCTCCAGGATCGCTATCAGCAGGCAGTGAGCAATTGTACTGTGCATCACTCATTTTTATATATTATTATTATTATAATTTTAAGTTTATTTTATTCCAATTATTAATTTGTTCTTATCTCAACCTATGAGACTCCTTACCTTTACCCCTCCAATTCTCTCCTCTATTTCCTGCATGTGGAGGGGAGGAGGAGATTGAGTAAACAGCTGTGTAGTGTTTGGCTGCCAGCCAAGTTAAACTACTACAATCAGGTTACTCAAAGCTCATCCATCCTGAGTTGAACACTTCCAGGAGGCATTTACAACTTCTCTGGGCAACCTATTCCCGTGTCTCACCACCCTCATACTAAAAAAATTATTTCTTATGTCTAATCTAAATCTACCCTCTTTTAGTTTGAAACCGTTGCCTCTTGTTCTGTCACTACAGGCTTTGGTAAAACGTCTCTCTCCATCTTTCTTATAAGCTCCCTTTGAATACTGACAGGTCACAATAAGATCTCCCCAGAGCCTTCTCTTCTCCAGGCTGAACAACCCCAACTCTCTCAGCCTGTCCTCATAGGAGAGGTGCTCCAGCCCTCTGATCTCAGGTCCCTTCCAACCTGTTTGGTGATTCTGTGTTTTTTTCAAGAGCTCAAATTTTAGACAGTAGTGAAAAAAAATCTTTGTGATACTGATGTGGCCAAGTTCAAATAAGGTGCTCAATTTAATAGTGCTTGCCAATTTTTAGTAGGAACACTGATTACAAAAATCCTCTTGTTATTGTTCCAAGTTTGAAAGTGACTCTGAAATCTTTATTTCAAGGTAGAAAATTGAGTTGAGTAGACAAATTGGAAAAGGTATTTTGATATATTTTTATGACACTTACTACATCAAGTCCATTAGAAATTTGATGCATGCTTCTATATGCATCTTGCATAGGGATGCAACTGGAACCACCGCATTCAGTAATGACAACTGCTCCCTTTACTTGGGTTGTACTATTATGCTTTAAAATGCAGATTTTTTAAGTGCATAACATATTTGCCATCATAACATGGGCAAGCTGATGTTAATTATTTATTTATTTTCCTCTACAAAATACTGCTTTCCAGCTCGACAATTCTTATTAAATATCTGTACCACAATTTGTACTATGACAAGCCTTCAACTTAATTTGACAATATAAATAGCAGCAAATATGACTTCAGTGTGATTATTTCACTGCCCATCTCTAGGAAATGTTTTACCCACAAAGGCCATCTGTGCATCTTGTGCATTTAAGTGTGTTCCAACTGAGTGCTCCAATGCCATATGTCACCTGAGTCTGTTTGTTTTAGGTCCCCACTGTTACTTGCTCTGTTCTTCTGAAAAAAGCCCAATAAATCTGAAGAATGAAAGAGGAATAAAATACAGGAAGCTCTGAACAGGGAGGAAATACTGGCTTTGCTGCTGATGGCTCAATCAGACTTCTATGGTCTTTCTCTGCCAAAGAATATTTCACAACTCTGAACATTTTTGTTTCAAATTAGAACAAAAAGGCAACCCTTCTACCGAAGGAGTGAGCATTTCTTCCTGCTCAGTTTCCTGGTGGGCCTCCAGAATGGTGAGGAGCAGGGAGGGTAGGTAAATTTTCAGTATAGCAGGCATATGTGTAATTGCAATCCACTGACTGAATTTCTGAAAAGAAATAGAAATAGGCTTCTTGGGAAGCATTTAAACAAGCTCTGCATTTTATTTTTCAAATATAAAACCACAAGTTTCTTTTTGCTAAATTTACAGGATGGGAATCTTAATTTAGCAAAAGGAGAAATCCGCACATGACTCTAACCAGAGAACTGAAGGATGAGTAATGCTTCCTTTTTTACTTTGTTTTTTTTTAACCATTAAAACTACTTCTTTTATCCAAGAGTGTTAGGGATGAGATGGTGATGGAAAAATAATCAAAGATTAGAGAGAGAGGGGGCAAAAGATTAGACTAAATAAGCTTGAATGCATAGGTTTAAATGCAGGTTTCTCAAAATCCTGACTCTATCTGCAGAATTACAAGTGCTCATAAAAAACTCTCTTGAGCATCTCTCATGGCTTTGACTTTTATTTTAGGTCTAGGACATGAAGGCTCATTTTAAACAAAATGAAAACCTCAGAAAATGTAAATATTTCACTCAAAGCACCCAATATGCAGCTGCATTTACTGTGATATGTTCAGTAAATCATTATATTTCCCTCCTTGCTTCCTTGTTCTCTCAGCAGTCCTTAGCAGAAGAGATTTAGTATCATTTTCCATATATCATGGGGCTGTGCAACTTGAAAAATGACAGTGTATTTTGCAAGGCATGCTGTTTAAAGACAGCAGCTTCTGTCTCCACATGAAATCAAAGACACATAATTTTCTCTGCTAATTATGAGTATTGGGATCTTACTGCAAGAACGTTTTTCCCTGGTTGGATGTGTTTAAGTTTTTATGATGCAGGTGGTTGACTGACTGTCTGCCACCAAGGGTAAAGAGCATGACAATGCAGAGAAGAAAACTCATTAAAAAGTAAAGCTGTGACACACCATTCAAGGTTGCATCTCTGACCTTTGTTGAGAAACGAGCTACTTGTGCAGCTATATGTCAATATGAAGCAACTGAAAGCAATGGAAGAAAACTAAGTGAGCAGAACAGTTTATCTTTAAAACACGAAGGAAAAACATTCATGAGTTTGGTAGATTTTGGAGAAAATACTCATGTTGGGAACAGTAGGGAAATTATTTGCCAAGAAGCACTGAGAGCGACACGTGAGCTGAAGGTTTGTTTTGTAACAACATGGCATGAGTACAATGCTTATACTGTGATTTGAATGGATGTTGTATTGAACTGAAAAGGCTAATTATAGACATAAGATTTTTTTTTAATCACTATCAACAATATAACATCAAGAATACAGAACTGGCTGAGCTAATAAAACCTTGTGAGCAACAACAGATAACAACTAGTTACTAATCTAGTGGTGGCTGTAAAAAAATTTTCACCCTTTGTCTTTTTCATTCTGCAAAAAACCCTAAAGACTTGCCTAAAAGCGTGGTATGACTTGAAATGACTCAGTGCATTCGATTAAAGGCCTGATTGCATGCTCCCTTTTGAACTTTGCCAGATTTAAATGCTTCCTGCAGCCAAGTGACAGCAGAGACAACATCATTCTTAAGATAAATTAACACTGACGTTATGGTTATTTTGAAGCACCAGACCTCACAGGTAGCTGTGCAAAATGCAATCGTTCACATGACTTGCAAAGCTAAGTGGAAAGACTCTTCCTCTAACGCCTTGCTTACTGAGAATATTCCCTTTACTTGGCAGTACAGAAGACACTCCTGGGAGCCAACTAGTTTAATGGATCCTGGGCAACCTGAGAAAGATTTCTGAAGAGGACATTTCAAAGGGAGTTAAGAAGAATTGCATGAAGAATGCACAGAGTGATTTGGAAGATGATCCAATGTCTGTAGGTGGCTAAGGGAAAGGGTAAAATGCAGAAGCTATGTGCATGAAATTGCTTAGTTCTGAATTGCTTTAAAGTTATGGATACTTTAACCTCATATAACAAAAGATATGACATCTGTTAAAATAATTATTGTATTGTGACTTAAATGATCATCTTATATATAAAGCTAAATGTTTCTATGCTGGTTTGAGCCAAAATACAAGAACTGAATTTAAGTTACATATTCAGGAAATTCAGGGTTAGGTGTTACTCAAACAAACATAGGAACAGATCACACACAGCACACCTCAGGGCAATTACTGGATGCCACGTGCTCTTCTATTCTGTGCAACTTGGCTCATCATGTCACAGTTGTAATTACAAGTCATTGAGGCATGAAGATGTGCTATAAAATGAAAAAAAATCCAGACAGCAATAAGGACCAGGATCTTACCCCTTGTTTTATAAGTTCCTGAGCTTATGAATATTCTGAAGCCAGGCATGGGGACCAGTGCTGCATGCTCCGGACAGGGGAACAAGACAGGCTAATGGATACTCCTCCCAAACACAGTACAGAACAGCAGCCTTTCATTCATCATTTCCTTCCTTCATTTTCTGCAGCATTTCACTCCCAGCAATAGTCCATAATACCAGTGCTTTTCACATGCACCACTTTTCCTTCAGCCAGGCCCCTACAAGCAACCATTGCTCCCCTCGCTGGCCCACTGACCCCACGCCCATCATGCCAGTTCCCTCACATCAGTTTCACTCACTGCTTCAGCTCTCCACCAGCTCCTCCTCATATCAGTCCCCCCAGGGAGGGCTCTCCTGCTTCCTCATGGTGTGATCTTTAAGAATCAAGGGTTATAAGATGGGGCCTCCCACCATGCCCTGCATGTGTTAGCACAACAACCCTGTATGAGTTACCCTTCCCACCATTCAAATTGTACCTGCATCCCCTGTAGACCAGTCAGTACTGGGATCCCAGGTATTACCTGCACGGGTGCTAAGGCCCTGTGATTAGACTTAGGAAGTGCAGCATTTCCAGACTACGAGATAGCTGTGTGACAAGACTCTTTCTGTTGTCCCTGTTCCTCTAAATTACTTCTTCATATCCATAATTAAGATAATTGCCATGTTGCTAAACACTCATTTAGCGAGGGATATAGCACATGTTGGCTGTTGCCACTGCAGACTTCTGATGCAGAGCTTTGTGTCTGAAATAAACATAATTAGAGGCTTGCCTAAATACCTCCACCTTCCCCAACTTACAGTTCCATTTTCATTGAATGGCTCAAATTAGTACAAAATAGAGCAAAAGTCCCAAAGATAAACTTGACTGTTCCTGAGAGATTTCAAAGATGTTTATTGTTTGCTGGTGCCACAGAAGAGATATGCTTTCTCTGATGCAGTCTTCTCTTGGAACAGCAAAGTGACAGGAGGTTTTGCACCATTAAAGACCCTGTATTTGATGGCTGTGGAACCTACTGTGCACAGTGACTTGCTAAAAAGACACACTACAGAAAAGGTCAGTAGCAGCAATATTTATTCCAGTTGTGAAATTCTGCAACAGAATGGAAAATGGATTTGAGAAATCCAACTGGATGAGATGTGACATGAACCATTATCAAGACAGAGGTCTTAGAGGAATGCACCTTCCCCCCTCCTGATGCAGCAGAACATTCCACTAGCAGCTGGACTGGCATGCCTGGGCACTAAATATTGCTGACTCTTCTCAATAAAGATGTGTCCTGTATTTGCCTTCTGGTTTTTGAGCCATAGAGCATACAATTCCATTTGAAAGCTTTTCTCCCTATCCAGGAGAATTATAGGGCTGTTTTTGGTTTCAGTTTTTCTTGTCTTTTAATGTAGGCTCTGATTCTGTTTCACTTTCTAGTTATCAGTAGGTGGGGAGTGAAATTAAATCAAATATTTGGACATTTTTTGTAAATTTGGAGTGTACACCTGTGAATATCCAATGGGTGGATTTTGAAAACATGGTGGTCATTGATTCCTGTTTCTGGGAATATGCATCTTTAAAATAGAGTTCTGGAATCATATACTTAATTTTGTTTCATTTAAAAAGGAATTTATGAGAAGTGGGTAGAAGTAGTTACACAAGAATGCAAAGGATGAAAGAAGAAAGAGGGAATTAAATTGTTGAAGGAAAAGCCCAAGAAGGAGTCTGGCTGATGTGCATCACCAGAGGGCAGGATAAGCTTAGATAATCCCTAATGTTACATTAAACTGAGCTCAGACTCATTTTCCCTATTACAAACCCTGGGGCAGAATGTTCTCTTACAACAGCGTATCCCAAGATGAGGCTGTCTGCAGAGCTCTGCACACTAGTGCCTGTCCAAGTAGTTTATTTGCTCGACCACAGGAGGAACCACCACTTTCTCACAAATGGAAAATTTGTACTCGTCACACCGTGCAACACCTATGTTTGCACCTTGAAGCCACACACAATCTAGGGAAGGACTTGAGCTGGCTCGTTGGATCTGAAACCTGTGAAAAAATAGCAAAGATATTCATCATCCCATTGAAAAAGTCACAGGCTGATAAAATAATTCCCTACTGCTGCTACCCACTTGACCCACAATAGCATACAAGCTCTCTGGTGGGGGCTTGCCTAGGTTGATAAGCAAACGAGTGATGGGTAACCTGTCTGCTGGCAAGCAGGTGGGGGCACAGGCAGCTACCGAGTGGTGGTTAAAGGCTGCTGCTTTATAACAAATACCCCTGGACATGGTCTGCTCCTATCTGTGCAGCTACTTACAGATCAGGGGAGAAAGCTGATCCATCCTCCCACAGCCAGGGCCCCTCTGCTCCGCTGCGAGACAGCCCAATCCAGAAAGGGGAAGAGCTGTAAGACTGTGCCGATCGCATTGCAAAGTCCTGCGCAGAATATAAATGCAAAGCCTGTGAATCACAACCCTGCTTCAGTCATAACAGCCTATGATATGGAGAAGGAGAGAGGCAAAGGAAAGTGAGCTGCTCACACCTGTGCACGACAGGGATTGTTTTGCAAGTGAATCTGGGCAGTGCCTCCTACCCCTGGCAGTCAGGGCTGTTTTGGAGACAAGGAAAATGAACCTGCTGAGAGCTTTCACAAGCTCTCAGCTAAAATGTCATTTGAGATAACTGAAGCCTGCACATTAGCTGGGTAATGAGTATAGGATAATAACTTCCTTCCAACACCCTGGTTGCATAAGTCAGGCAGGAAAATGCCTTTGCATCACCTGCTATCATTGTACACAGGAAATTCAAAATACAGACAATAAAACCACAGAGTTCAAGACAATCCCATTGCCATTAAGGATCTGCATAGAAATTCCTTCACAACAAAGAGTTATTCTGGCTGTGCTTTATCTGCTGCTTCATCTACAACATATGAGTCAGAAAAAGATATGGATCCTCTTCTGCTTATGTGGGAGAAGAGGCCAGGAAGCAGGCCAGGCTGGCAGCCTTTCTCAGTGTGGACAGAAAGAAGCTGAAGGCTCCTGATGTTTCCTAAATAGTTTGCTCCAGTAAGACAACAAAAGAGTTGCCAAGCAGTACTAGCTCAGTTATATTTGCCCTCAGGTGGGATGAGGATCTAGATATAGACTCAGGCTGGTGTGTTTCAGTTAACTCCGCTGATGTCAGCAGAGATGCACCAGGAAAGTGTGGGTAGAGGGGCTCCAAAGGGGCATGGACAGTTTTTGCCACTTGGTTCAGCACACACATGCCATAGCATACTGCACCAGTGGAAGGAGAGCATGGCTGTTCAGGCCACAGCAAAATACAGAGTGCATAATTAGAGAAAGAGAAAAAAATAGTCTTTACCAGCTCTTCCTTACTCTCTATCTTAAGAAATCTGGACTCCAGAGCAGAGCATTGAGCCTTGCTTTCTTGCCAAGTTTTCCATTCCTTTGAAAAGTAGTAGCAGTTCTCTCCATACTGTAGCCAGTTCTCAGGACAAGGAATACATTTATGTCCTTGAAAACAAAAGAGCACCTGATCAGGCTTGTCAGTGACGGCAGTCTGTAGCGGTCTAGTAGATCCCTGCAGGATCCAGCCTCTTTGTCACAGAGGAGCAACAATTCCTCCTTCATTCTGCAGCTACATTCATGTCTTCATTGGAGACTTAATAAACCCAGTTGCCAGAAGACCAGAAAAACATTTATAAATAAAAATCAAAAAAAACCCAAATAATAAAGTTTTTTTTTAATCTGTCCAGCAAACCTGGAGGTTGCTAGTAAAAGACAAATAGAAGAAATTTTGGAAGGTTGAGCCACAGTCACAAAGACATGGATGCACAGGCTTTCAGTCACATGGGTACATCTCTATTCATGTGAACTTATTTTAACTTCTTGTTAAGGACATCAGGGCCAGCTCTTCCCTGCTATATGCTTCACAATGCAATTTATACTCCAAATTCTCTGGTAGCATTTCATATTTGCTGTGGATTTAATGTGCAGGCATCAGATAGTGATGGCCAGCCAAAGTGAGAGATAATGAGCCCACTACTCTTAAAGAAATACCTTTCTGGCAGCTGCACTTTGACTCTTTCTGCTACATTATTCTGTTAGCTGCCTGTTGGGACCCTGAGCAATACTGAACCCAGAAAGTACTTAAAATGTTGGATTTTTCTTTCACTTTTGCACCACTTGGGGAACTTCATTTCTAGTCTAAAGTTGAAATAATTGCAAGCAGCAAAAAGACCTGCCAGACAAAATATTTTGGAGATCTCTGGGAACTTGGTCCCAGCTATAGCGTGAATCATGTTTGTTGATCTACAGTTCACAGGACCATTTTATATTGTAACAAACCAGTGCCAGCTGGGAATGCCAGGACTTGGTGCTGGATGCCAATACGTAGCACAGCACAGTGCACTTGACTCTTACAAGTAGCTTCTGGTTTGTGCTACATTCATTCAGACACTTAGATAGATAATAACACTGCCAATCTCTCACAAGATGTTAACTTACTATGGTTCTCTTCCCTCTAGATGATGATGTAGCATATTCAGCTCACCCTGCATTAAAGTTTCACATGATTATTTTGCACAAGAAAAAAAAAAATCCCTCATCAGTCTGCAAACTGTTAAAGCCAGTAATTACAATCCCATTTGGTAGTGACCAGCAGTATTTACACTGCTGCATCCACTACTGCATAACAGAATTAAGCTGTCTTGAGGAGTTGAAGCATCCCAGACAATTAAAGTCAGTAGGAACTTTCCATCAAAATTTTTTGCTATAATTCACTGAAACTGGCTGTGAAAGAAGGAATGTAGCATCAGTGAATTTACCTATTAGAAACACTTAAAAAAAAAAAAATCATCATCAAGGTATTTTCTGAATTAGAATGTTTGGTTTAGGGTATAAACCAGTTCCATTACAAATATTCAATAAACATACTTCAGAAAGACCAATGCTTAGAAAATCATCAAAATGAAAATGCAGCCTTTGACTCAGTTGAAATTCATTTTTAAATGAAATAATTGAGGGTAATTTTAGAGATTTTTTTTTTCCTTCCAATATGGTTGATAGGAAAAAAAATAAATCAATCTCTGGCTACCATAATGCAGTAGAACCACCATGTCCCCACCACTGTATACCTCTGGAGGTGGCAAGTTGCTTTACAGTCTCTGTCAAGTTCAAATTCTGAGCCTGGAGGAGCTCCAGCTGCTGGTTGAGGCTTTCCATAACTGCCTTTTGCAAAGTGAAGTTTTCATCCCTTTCACACACAAGGTGGCAGACCAGCATGACTTGAATCACAGCGAAACAAGAACGAAATTGTTACATTAATATTAAAGCTAAACTGCTCAATGCAAGCTGAATAAACTTACCAAAGACACACATGCCTCCCCGTGACTTGACCTGCATACAGTTTGTGCTCACCTATGAGCAAGACATAATACATCCCAGTTTCAAAGACTGGGAGATCTCTTGAGTGGGCCAGCTCTTCCAGCAAGAGATACTTTTTTGCATCATTAATCTCCTAAGCTTATCCCCTTTTCCTTAATTAATTTCCGAGACTTTTAATTGTTCACACTGAACTCTGAGCGCCCCTTTTGTGACCATACTTACACCTGGCAGCCAAGACTCCTGCAGCTACCACTGAACTTAGGCAGAAGACCCCAAGCACCACTGTAGCCAGTCGCCAACAGGAGGATGGACGGGGGCAATCTGGGATAGACAAAAAGAAGGAAAGCAGCAAGAACAGGAACCTCTCATCTTTGTATCTGCAGCTCCTACAGCACACAAGACAACCTGATCAGCAGTCTGCCCAGTGAATTGCTGAGTTTCAGACTGGTATGTGATATTGCAATTTAAAAATTGGCCCATTGTTTGGCTATGACCAGTCCTCCTTAGGAGCTGCAGGCTGGGAAGTGAGCATGAAGACTAGCTTAGCCAGGAGCTTTTAAGCAAAAATAATTTGGACAAATAAAGCTGAACAGCACAGAATTTCACATGTGGGGGAAAAAATCATCAAGGAAAAACATCACATGCTTACTACATGGCTGAAACTTTCACATGCAGCCAAGGTATTGGGGCATTTTTACTTTTGAGTGCCTCATCTGCCAAATCAGAAATTAATTCACCTTTTCAGAAAATAACATCAGAAACAGTCACCCATGAAAGCCAGGTCCCTGAAAAATAATCTGAAATTAGGGCATACAGATCTGAACAAGACCACTTACCTGCAGTTGCACAGAAACAGTCTCATACCCGGAAATGCACAAACCCATCCTTGCAATGTGGGCAAACGGAAACACTCGTGTGAATTTACACAGTCCCAAAACACAGAGGAAAGGACTGCTTCCAATTTATGATGTTTGTGTTCTTTTACTAGACTCCAGTATGAAATTTCAGTGGAAATAATAATATTATGTTGAAGTCACCAACAGAAATAACCAGCATACCGACCTGTGGTATTTCTGCCTTTTGTTCCTTGTGCTCCCTAACGCTTTAACCTAACCATTGAGAAGAATCCTACTAGATTACTGGGAGTTCAGCTTCAGCCTCCAAGTATAAAACTCAAGGACCCCTCAGAAAGCGATAATGAGATAATTACTGGCTAGCCAATAAGGGGAAATTTCCTTCAGAAAGAGTTCTTTAATCTGCTAGATTATTATGAGGTGTCCCTGCTCTTGGCAGGGCCATTGGAACTAGATGATCTTTAAGGTGCCTTCCAACCCCAACCATTCTATGATTCTATTAATTTTTTCCAATTCATTTCCAGCCATTTAGTCAGGCTGGAAAATAACTTCTCTTTGCTTTGCTACTACCTTTCATACAGAGTGATTCTAAAGCACTAATGTGTAGCATAAAGAATACAGATTTGGGATCGGTCACAATCCTTCCTTCCTCTGTGAACCTATGTAGCATAATTTTTATGCTTTAAAAGGTATTTGTCCAACTATTCCTTCCCTGGAGAGAAAATGTATTTTTTTCCTTAGCATTTACTTCATTCAATTAGTCATATTTAAATGGGTAAAGCTGAAAGACCTTTGCAAGGTCCCTTAGGCAAATTACTTCACTAACTTCCAGGAGCTGACACTTAGAGTCTACCTGGAACATGTTTCTTTTCACTTAACTGCATCCCACAACCTTAATTATATCTCTCCTCTCAAATCTAAACAGTTTTTCCACATTCTCCAACCTTCCATTTTTTTAAATCTCCTGCTCTTCTTATGTCCCTCCAGTTTCTCGAGATTTGAGTCCAAAGGGCTCCCAGAAGCCAAGATGCAATATGGAGGTGACCTTCTCTTCAGAGTAAGAGATAAATAAAGTTCTCCAAGGTGAGAGTTTGCCTTGGAGAGAACTGCCCCCCAGCACCACCATTACCTTTCACTCTGGCAGTTGGGAGCTCCTGGTCCTGGGATTTTTTCAGTCTCATGAACCTCAGGTCTGCATATGTCACTTCTTCACTTGTCATTTCTGGCAAGGTTACAGGAGAATTCAAAAGTTTGGTTGCTCCCACAGGAGAAACAGGGATAAGGTTCTGGCTCAGATCAAATGAACAGTCAGTGTCATTGGGAGCTAACAGAGTGATTCATGTGGAAGTCAGAGGGTTTTTTTGGCTCATACTGAAGGATTTCATGACACAGTGATGTTGGGGGTTGGTTACACGCAGCACAGTCCCATTCCTGTGTGTGCAAAAGTGCAATGGGGCACGGAAATCTCACAGTTCTCAGTTCCTGGAACAGAAGCACAGAGTTACTCAATTTGGGGGTACATCCTTTCTGTAGAAAGAAAATGAAGGAAGGAGAGAGGTGAAAAGGAAATGACAATAATTTTGGATTAGGTCTAAACAATTCCTTGAAGTATTCAGCATCAGAGGGGATTGTTTCCTGCCTTTATTTTACAGTGATTAATATTCAGTAAATTCAGCCAGAATGGCTCCTCAATCTCTCAAGTGGCACAGGAGGACAGGAGGTAAAATGAAGTGAGAAACATATGGATCTCCTTTGCTTGTTGGTTGTAAGCACATCATGCTTGTCCTGATGGAGTAGCATGTAGACTTGTCACGGCCATGGCCCATTCCTAGGACACAAAGAAATGAATCTAGGTTTGCCAGCTGCCATTCCAAGTATGTCTGCACTGTAAAAGGGAATGAGTCAAAAAAATCTGATGAACTAATGGGGAGTCTGGGTAGAAAATTAATTTACCAGAGTATGATGCCATGCTCCTGGACTAGCTCTGGCCTGGGAGCAGTCCAGGCAAAGTCACACATGATAATCCCTGCCTTTTGGCAAAAGTCATTAACAGAGTCCAGCAGCATCCCATTGCACTAGGGCTGCCGCTCTTGTCCAAAAGCAGAGTCATGTACCTGTGTGCAGACACCAGTATCCACATGGAATCGAGGTATTTTATTTATTTCATATTTGCACAGATATGGGTCTTAGGAGGTATTCCACAAAGCTAGCACACTGAGTGTGCAAAACTTCGCACATTTATACATAATTGATGAGCTTGTTCTACCCACTATACATATGCATTACTGTTCTACTTCATGATCAGCTCAAACTTCTCTGTCTTACCTTTTAAGAGTACAGTACACAAAAAATTCAGAGCACATGCTCTAATACAGGGAGAAGTAAGTCTGTTCAGCCTCTAATTGAGTCAGTGGTCATGATCTCCCCCTGCTACATTTATTTACCTTTCCCCCAGCTTCTGCAGGTTCTTGCTGACTTCATCCTCCTCGGGCAATGATCCAGCTTTCAGTGCCTTCCAGGGGAGGATATTCTCCTTTTATAAGTCTTTTAGCTCCTCTTCAAGGGCATAGTTGTTAGTACGGCCTGCATAGTTTATATAAAGTAACTGGACTTGCACAGTCTAAAGACAATGGGCTGGTTATATTGTGAAACAGGACTCAGCTTGGTAGAAAATTTCATTTTCTGCTATACATCACTACTGTATCCAAGGAGAGGTCACCTGTTAGCTTGAGTGCCTGCACCATGCTCTCTCAAACTCTGAGCACCAGGAATAAGATGGAGAAACTCACCTGGCCTTATGCTTCCTGGTACATCTACGTCTGCTGGCAAAATGACAGGAACGAGTCCTGAACTTTCAGTGTTATTTCATATGGCTCTACTGCACACAGTCCAGGAACTGCTGGTCTCACCTGCTGGTAGCTGGGGAACAAGGATGAGCACCAGGTAAAACAGAATACTACCCCCGGCAGCACCGCATCTCACCAGGGGCTTTCCCAACCTCTGCCAACCCAGACTGCTGGAGAACAAAGCTCTCTGGGTACAGGGCAGAAGGTACCCCCAGACTTTTATCTTGCAGTGGAAAAATTGAGCGCAATGACTTAGACTCCAGCATCTGGGCAGATACATACAGACCAATATATGTTAATTTACAGGAGTGCCTTACCCTTTCTCCAATGAGCTGTTGCTTTTGAACCCTCTGTCACGTTTTCTGTCAAGGAGAGGTAACAACCCTTATGTCCCTGGTGGAAGGAGCATAAAATGTAGGAGGGAAGTGTTCTGCTTCTTCATGTGCAGCTTATTCAATAATGATCTAGTTTTGCTTTACAAGCAACGGAGCCCTTTTGAATTATCATCATCCAGTATAAAATACATCAAAGCTTTGATAAAGTCTTACTACATTCATAAAAGTATCAGGCATCCTGGTGAGCCCCAAATGCATCCCCATATTTTACATTTCCAAATGCCCAAGGGGATGTATTTGGTATGACTAATCAAGCTGGCTCTAGTGGAATACTCCTTTGAAGAGTAACAGGGAACAAGCAGCAATTTCTCAACAACTTCCAAGAGCAGTACACCACCATTTTTTCAGCTCATTAAGAAGCTATACTCCCAGTTAGGTTTATGCTACCTAGGAAATAAAAGTTAGGACAGGCTTGACACGTAACCCTGGATACAACCAAAACAGGGAAGCAGAGAGGACAGAAGTATTTTCTGTTCATACCACAACCTACTTTCTCTGGCATCCAAGGAAGGATATGTTACAATCCTATAGCTTACTATGGAACAGACCCTTAAATTTTAAACAATCACAAAGAACAGAGAAAAGCAATGACGGGATATTTTTGTTTCTTTTAGTAGTTCTGTAAAAGTCTGATCACATTTTTAAAACCTTTTGAAAGATGGCAAGGGGGAAATATGAAAGAGGAAAGTCACTTCAGTATAACACTTCAATATAACAAACAAAGAAAAATAAAATTTTGATATAATTAAGGCAAAGTGCCAGGGGAACATGGAGAAATTTAAATCATTATTGGATGATAGGCTAGCAGGGCCATCGGTGGATTACTGGAAACACAGTATTAATGGCCATGCCATAGCAATAGAAAAAGAATGATCAATATGTTTCAGAAGGAATGACTTATTATATGCTTTTGGAGGGGGTTGCTCTTTCATGTCATACTGCTGCTTTTTCTTTAGAGAATTTTTTTTTTTTTCGCTTTTTCTGGTATTTTTCCAGTTTGATCCAGTTGATGATGAGACTGAATTTCAGTTAGAAATTAAGTGATAATCTGATCTATTGAATTATCACACTGATAATAAAAGGTCCCTGAAAAACACTGGTAATTTTCACTTCTTTCCCACATTGAATCCCACCAGTTTTAAAACTCATACATACAAGAAAGGCTATTTTACAGTTCTGATGGGTCTTTTCTTCTAAAACTCCTATAATACACAAAAGAATTTTAGGAGAAACAGACAAAAGGAATATTGGTAAATCCCATGTAAATACAAAGCCAATAGCTCATTTCCATGTTTCTTATTTGTCCACCAGATCTCAGAAACCTTCTTCGAGCAGCAGATCAATTTAGATAGATAAATAGGTAGATAGATAGATAGATAGATAGATAGATAGATAGATAGATAGATAGATAAAGAAGCACATGCTAAGGCATGCTTGTATTGCACCACTACTTTTATAATTAGAGAATGTTAAATGGGTTTTAGCTGCCTTGGAAGAATACATTATGTTCATGAATCCATTTGTTCTGCTCTGCAACTCTAATATGCATCACCAAGGCTAATGATTCACCAGTTTAATGTGAGTGCATTGTGACTGCAACATGGGGCAACAAGTTTCTCTAGTTGCTATCCTGCCCTTAACATGTATTTATGCACCAGTCCCAGGTGGTTCCCAAATGCAAATAGTAACACATTACTGCAGAGCACTTTTTCTCTCTCAGCTATTCAAAAGAGAAAGAGAAGGTGAACACAATTATATGCATGTAATAACACTCTGAATAGCCATGAGCAGTAACAGAAATCTAAAGCAGTTCTACAAGAGAGAGAAAATTAATGGGTCATTGAAGGGAACCTACTAATATAACCAGCTGCAGGACAAATAGCATCCAGGATAGGAGAATCAACATGTACGCCCTGTGATGCAAAGTATTTAGGGGGACTTGGCTGGCCGTTCAGGAGTGGGACCCGCGAGTGAGCAGAATGTCAGCTGCAGGACTGACATAGCAGATTACCAGGTAAGAGGGATGGATGGTGGCAGAACCTTAAAATAGGAGATACAAGAGGTGTTATATATGCATATATATATGCATATGCATACATATAGGTGTACATATATGTTGTACTCGTATCCATATCCAAATACATATACATACACATTTACCTACATTTATATATATAAAAGCTGTACATAATTATTATGTTGCAAACTCTTTC
>NW_010308765.1:16442-27345 GCF_000700745.2 Antrostomus carolinensis
AGGAGCATCTCATTTGTAACGTACACTCTGGATGCTGATCATATGGCTAAAGTCAATAGACAATGTGAGTGCAAGAGCAGAAAAGGTACTGGAGGAGGGAGAGGAATCTGAACTCCATTTAAACAGGTCAATAACATGACCTTCAACCCACCTGCCCTCAGGGCAGGGGCGGGGACAGGAATAATTGGGAATGAACAAACTCAGAGACCCTTTCTGCTCACAGAATGGAAGGGTCAGGTCTGCAGAGATCTCATTATGCCCTTCACTGAACTAGTTCAACATCTAAAGTAAGAACTTGCAGCCACTGCTTTTCTCCTGATCTGACTGGAAGGCTTTAGAGATCCCTTCAAAAGAGGGAGAGAAGCACGCCAAGAGAATAACAAAAGGAGACAGGCAGAAACAAACAGGAGTTGCCAGGAGCTGACAAAGAGGGGAAGAGAAAGCAAATACCTGAAGGGCAGAGAAAAAGGATAGACCCAGAAGAGGACAGAAAAAGGTAGAGCAGGAAGAAGAGATTGTATTCAACACACAACAAGGAATCTGCTCCTTCTCCTGGTCCGTGGACTGGTAAGGATGAACTGAAACAAGAAAGGACAAGAAGACATCAAGCATCTTGAGACACCAAGAGGCCTCACAAACACCCTATGGGGATGCATAGCCCATTCATGATACGCTTTGTTTTAGGGTGTTTCTTATGGGTAAGTCATATCTCAGTTTCCTTTTCATGGGGTCTCTGCTCAGATGTGGAGTTACCTTGGAAAGATGGAGGGGCATTAGCAATTGACAGTCACAATAATTTCTGTGATATTAGAAACAACTGGACATATAAAAGGTACACACACAGAAGAGAAGACTGTTTGCTGCTATTCCAGGGATAGTAACACAGAAGTCTGGTTACCCAAGGAAAAGGAATGAGAAGGGTAGGAGTGCTGGAGGGACAGAGCAGAATTTGAGTCAATGTGGGTATAACATGAAGGAGGACATTTAAAGGTTCTTAATATTTGAGCATGCAAAAGGATCCACATCTGTAGCATAACCTAGCTTATGGGAAAGGGGAAAGGGAGACCTGTGGTGAGGGTGAAGGTAAGTCGGGGTCTGGGCTGGGAACAGTGTTAAGTACGATTTTAATGACTAGGGGAGGTTAAGATAGGAAACAATGCAGTTGGCATCACAATAACTTCAAATCTACAGCAGAATATATGATGGAAACAATAGAAGATAGATAACAGGTTACAGATAATCTCCTTACCATAGGAGATTCAGACTGGTAATAGTCCAGGTGACAGATAAAAGCTGCATATGACAAAGACTTAATTCACTCTAGCTGTGTCTTGTTTGGTTTTCTCCTTCTAGTTCCCCCAAGTGACAGGTGAGGAAGGCTGTCTCAACACTGAACTGTGAGTATTTGTTAATCTTGCTCTCCATTAAGAAGACAATGAAGGACAAAGGCAGTAGTGGACACCAGTGTTATGACATGGTAGCTGACATTTTCCAGAAAAGCTTACTTTAACTGCAGCTATTGAAAACTCAGATAAAATTTCCATTGCTTTGAATGTGAACTGTATTTTTTACTATCTATTCAACATATTGATCATATGGTATTGTTCCTGCTACCTATTTGGGCAACTGGTTAAGAGCTTTCTGGTGTGATTTTGATTGGCTGAGATTATAAATTTTGAATTTACTTTTCCTTGAAAAATGATTTGAAATATAGTGCTTTGGTGAATATTCCTCTTGGTGATGTCATTTGTAAGAATAACAGAAATCAAGACAAAACAAATGTGAAAAATTGCCTAGGAGGATTTTTTTTACTAAAAAAAAGTCTTTAAAAATGCACAGGCAAATCTACTAACTAAAACTAAAGGAACATACCACACAGCATCCAAAATGTACCCACAGGGCCAGAAAGAAATCAAAGACAAAGTCAGAGAAAAACAAAGCAAGAGATAACACGGTTGGGCAGACTAAATTGTGAAAAAATATATATAAAAGAAAGAAAGTTCAGAAATTATAATATGATGCAGATCCCTCAGGTACAGGAGGGATCTTCCCATTTATTTGGCATTCTGTGGCTAACTACATGTTGTGCCCTCTTCTCCTCAGCTGTTCAGGTACGGAGTGGGACCATTTGTGGTACATCTGGTAAGACGGCATATGTTTACTTTAAATATCTGCATCACTGGACAATTCCAGTAGCAAAGAGTGGGATTAAATGTGACCCACTCAAGTGTGATGCCACCCCTGCTTTCCCTTAGGACACTAATGCTCTACAGTAGTAAGGCAACCCCTTAGCTATCACATCGTCTTTAACAAAGCCTTTTTACCAGCCTCCTTTTTTATTCCACATATTAATTTAGTCAGGTGAACAACATTAATAAAGCATTAATGGCACAATATGCCTTTTGAAATGCACATTTTTAAAGTAATTTCAGTATGATTCCTTAGTAATTCTCAACAGGACAAGACTGAAAAGGATGGTAGCTGTTGGACATCTACAAGGCTGCATTAATAATACAGCCAGTACCTTAAGAGACACAATTTTTCCTCTCTGCTTGTCACTCATGAGGACACATCTGGAATATGTAGTCCAGTCTTGGTCCCTTAGTACAAGAGAGATGCTGACAAACTGGAGTAAGTCCACTGGAGAGCCAGTAAAATGGTCAGGAGTCCAGAGGACACGAAGTATGAGGAGGGGCTGAAAGGACCAGGTTTGTTCAGCCTGGAGGAGGCCTGGGGGGCAACCCAATGGCAGTTTTCTACTACCTGAAGTGGATCTAGAGAGAAATAGAACCAGAGTCTTCCCAGAGGTGCTCAGCAGTAGGCCCTGAGGCAACTGGCCAAGCTGCATCCAGGCAAATTCTGATTAGACAGAAGGAAAAAATACTTCCCCCAAGGGTGGTGAAGCACTGGAACAGGTGCCCAGAGGGGACATGGGATCTCCATCGCTGGGGACTGTCTAAACTTTGCTGGACAAGGCTCCAAATGACCATGTCTAGCTTTGAGGTTAGTCCTACTTCAAGCAGGAAGAGACCTTAAAAGGTGCCCTGCAAACAAAGCCTTGCTGTCCTCATTCTGTGTCCTCTCCCTTTCCAGGCTGGTGGTGGTGATCGGTGGGCTGCTGCTCCTGTGTGGCCTGGTTTCTGTCTGCGTGAGATGCTGTTTTCATTGCCGCCAGAGAGGGGAGGAATCAGGTCCTCAGCCCTACGAGGTCACCGTCATTGCTTTTGATCATGACAGCACCCTCCAGAGCACCATTACCTGTGAGTTGGCTTTGACAGAGGCTGGGGACATCAGTACAGCCCAGCGTGAGGGTCTGCACTGTAAAAAGCCCAGATTGCAGCACCCCAAGGCTGGCAGGGGGAAGTTCATGGCAGGATGCGAGGAAAGCAGCATCTGTACGTAGCACAGATTAAGGTGCTCACCAGGCTTCGTGTAGCAAATGCCACCAGATGGTGAATCAGTTGTGAGACATGTTTGGGTGGAATTAGGGCAGCTATGGGCCCTGGTGGCATATGAGGAAGGAGTAATTGTGGGATGTTGCTGATGGGATTTCACACCCCCCCCTTTTTAGGGAAGGATGAAGAGGGAGGAAAAGGAAAACATTCAAGCTGTGAGGAGAGAAAACCCTGTGTGCTGCAGATACACTTGTCCTCTTCTAATTGCATCGTGCTTTCAGGATGAGGCAAACAGCTTTTGTCTCCTGCCTTTCAGCTCTCCATTCCGTGTTTGGGCCTGCTGCCAGGAGGATATTAGCAGTGGCACACTCCCATAACGCCGGGCAGGGAACACCACCCCTCCCAGCATCAGACACTCCTCCAGTCTACGAAGAAGCTCTGCACATGAGCAGATTCACAGTCGCCAAGGCAGGGCAGAAAGTGCCAGACCTGGATCCAGTGCCGGAGGAAAAACTGCAGGCATCTGCCGAGGGCAAGGATGCCCAGCCAGCCTTCCCAGGACACTAGCGCCCATTTTTACTGAATGGCACATAACACAGAATAGTTACGTGCAGAGACTAATTCTTCTGAGTGGGGTTAGGAATATCAGATTAACGTCCTTAGTCTAATGAGAAAGGGGAAAAAAAAAGAGACTAAAATAGTTGCAGATCCAGCATATTTTGACAGCTCCTGTTGACACCTCCTTGAGCTAATGGACAATTGGCCTTCCCTGTGTCCATTTATTATACACACACATATCACTACGTCACTAGTATCATCCTTTGCATAAACAAGCAGGCAGCAGGATGGAGGTGCTGAGCCACTTTGCAGGCTAGTAAGCTGCAGGGAGATTGCAGATGCTATCTCATTCTGCTTGCCTCCAGCCTAAGCTTCCTGAGTATGGCAAAGAGTTTTTCACAACAGGAAAAAGAAAGACATATGAGAAGGTCTTAATACCCAATAATAACACCAAACTTCTCAGAAGTGCCAACCATTTATAGTAAATTTCAGGAAAAAAAAGGAAATTAAAAAAAAAAAAAAGGAAAAAACAAAAAAGGAGCTGTGTAATCTGCAAATCTGCATGTAAGCAAAAGATAGTATAGTATGTGCAGTATAGTGCCCTAAATGCCCTACAGGATATAGAGAATTAATACAGACTGGTTCTGAATATGCTATATAGCAATTCTGAAATAGCAGTCACAAGCTCTTGTATTTGAATTTAAAAAAACAGATCAAACAAGGGAGGAGCAGGAACACTACTCCCTGAAATAAAGTGCAATCATATTTTAGTTACATTCACATTCTATCATTTATTAATTATTCTTAATGTTGCTGTCAAAAGTAGATCAAACTAAGTAAAACCATTTAAAACATTTAAGCCATTTCTCAGATGGAAATAATTTGTGAGTCTGTCCTGATCAATACAAATATGTTGAATCCTCCAGAGATATTAATCAAAATGTTTGGATGAACACAGCTATGGACCATCTGTAAAATGTTTTCTTGGACTAGGTACTCATGAGAAAGTGACTGCTGAACTACATCAGTATTGTCTCTACCCCAGGTTCAGCAACAGAAAACATTAGAGCAGAAGGACATCCATACCAGATGATAAGATGCCATGAATGAATTACATGTATATGTTAAAGTTGGTATGAATGCACAGGTCACAGATATCCCATCTTTCTGAAGTGCCTGCATGGCCCTTCCTACTGGAGTACCCAAATTCTCACTGTCCTTAATACACTGATCTTCACAATGCTCCTATGAAAATACAGAAAGTATGTTTATTTTGTGGATAAGCAGAACAAGGACCAGGTCTCCAGATATGTTTAGGAACATAACTGCTCTTGAGATTACAGCCATGTCAGACTCTAGAAAAGGTTGATAAAATAGCTTCAGGGATAGCGTAAAGCAGAACTGAATGACCAAAACACCTTTGATGATGTTCCAGACCTTGCTCAGTCACAGGATTTTGAATCCAAGGGAATTTAATGAGGGTCTTGATTTCCTAGGTCACAAGCTTCTTCCTGAATTGCCTAGTTATTACCTGATTGTACCATGAATGAGTGATAAACTGGAATGGAATAAATGAGTAAGTGACATATAAGGCTATGTCTCTTCTGGTATACAGCATGCTTGAAATAATAAAGTTAGTGGAACATCTACTAGAGTGATCTATTTCATCAGCTGCTCTCTGAAGTCCAGTTCAAGCCTGACCTCTCCACTAAGCAGCAGAACATTTCCTGGAAAACTCTTGTTTACTCCACAGTAAAAGCCTGAAGCGGGCAGAGATATTTGGATCTGCTGAACATGTGTCAAGCACTATCAAGCCCAGAAACTTCCTGGAAGCCTCCACAATCGTTTCCAGGGGGAACATACCGTTCCTTCACCACCTCCAGCCCTCTCCTCCTGCCTCCCAGCCCGGAGCCCTGTGGGTATCTAACACGAGATGGCAGCCCTGCTCCACGGGGCAGCACTCCTGCCCGGACAAACAGGAATGTGCAGTTTGTAACAATTTGCAGTAATAACTGCACTGTTGGGTTTTTTTTTTTTTTAATTCTAAGATGTTCAATAAAAAGGGAAGGTTTAAAATTAATCGTTTTCTCCTCCTCTGCCTCAAACCACCTCTGCTTTCTCAGTTTCAAGGGGAAAAGTTACAGGTCCCGTATAACCAGAGCTGGGAATTACCTGCTGATTTCAGCGTATTTCCCTTGGCCAGAGCCCCTATTGTCTAACTCTCCTGTCCCTTCCCGCCTGCTCACATCCTTCTTTGCTTGGCTCACTCTTATTTGTTAGGTGCTACAGCAGGTACCCTCCATTTTTTTTTCCACTGGCAAGACACCAAAAATATTTCAAGTGACAATACTGATAGATATAACCTCACTTGCTCAGGGATTGTTTCCTACTGAACTGACTTCAGATGAGCAACTTCAGAGAAATTATTTCTAACTCTTGCAAGGAATTTGCCATTCAGAGCCCATAAGACATGATAAAACACCAGATTAAAACAAACAAAAACCAGAAGCAGATCTACAGACAGACTATCTAACCATAGAAGGTGGTGTATGAAAGCAAAGACCAGGTGTCAGTGACTGGAAACATTTTACTCCCATCCTCAGATCTGCTATGGTTCAAAGATGTTCTCACAAACAATCTAAAAATAAGGACAGAGTCAATAAAGATCACATGTACTTTGTGAAAAAGCAGGACCACACGCCTAAAAATACAGCAACTTTATTTATTTACTGAGATAAAAAGCTACTTGGTACTGCCTCAGTATTCAGCTGGTTTTTTTACTCCATTAATGGTGGTTGCATCTCACTGTTGAGTCTAGACATTGAACACACTTTGTGTGTGGTATTACATCAGCCAAGAAGCATTTTGAAATCTTCTATGCTTTCAGATTGAAAATTAAATATTAAATATTATTAAACATAACGAACTAATGTTTACATGCAACATTTCTCCAAATGCTGAAGTAGCAACTCTTTTCCTCATGCTTAAGAGCAATAGGGACATGAATTTCTCACAAATGCAGAATAATATACATTGGGAAAAAAATAAAAGGTTTCTGTTAATCATTAAATAATTTTAGGGTTTGTTCAGCTGCTGTGTACAGCCACTGGTGTCAAGTTGGCTGCACTGGAGTACTTATTTTCCGCAGAGCAATCCAATATCCTGCACAACAAGGGAAGGAATACCAACAAAAGCAATTCTTTTTAGTTATGAATAATTAAGTATCTGCATCCAAAGATCCCCATGCCCTTTGCAGACTTTACCCATGTTGTCACGCTGCCTATGCATCAGACAAGCCTTAGTATTCCATCTGTAGATGGGGAAAATGATGCACAAAGTATCATAACCAAGTCACTGGCTCTTGGCTCGGCGGGGAAAATGATGCACAAAGTACTGAAGATAACTATATCATAACCAAGTCACTGGCTCTTGGCTCGGCTTTGGTTCGCGTGTTCACTCAAACCTTGACCAAACACTGGGAAAAGGGTGGGATCCAAGCAAGCACAGGACAAGTGATCTCAAAGGAGAAAGAGTAACCAGCTTCTCCTGGCTACCTTTAGCCTGCACATGGAGTAATTTGGGCTGGAACAACAACAACAGTACAAGGACACGAGGTGCTGCAAAGGAGTTGTTGATGCTAGCCTTAGGTTCCCCTAGAATATGTGATGCTTGAGAAAGACTGGTCTTCAGAAACACCCCACTTGCCCCACTGTTTCGTTGCTCCTTTTTTTTCCCATAACTGTAAGTAGCAATGATACCTGTCCCAATAGGCCACTCCAAACCCACGGCTGGAACGAAGGGCTCTCAGACTTGTGTTATTCAGATTGGGGTTTTGTCCTTTACTGCCACTTTTCACCACACACCAAGATGTTTTCCTTAATCTTTTCATAACATAATTTGTATGCATTTAAGCAACTTGGGCCATGCAATCAGTTTGGGAGGAATGAGCAGCTTTTTTTTGTGAAAAATAAGAAGCTGTAAAAAATAAAGCAGTGAGGCAGGAGTTCAGCATAGACAATACAGAGACATTTCCTAGAGGAAAGGAAAACATCTACACAATTAGCCATTGTTTACTGGGAGTGATGAACCCTGTGCCCTCACCCAGGGCCAATGTGCCCATACTGCCTCTGAGACATAGATCCAGTGTCAAGTGAAACTGGTGACCAGTCACGAGTGGTTCAGGAGAGACACCAGGCAAGGACTGTACCGTGAACGAACATCAAACACAGCAGAATCACAAGTGACTTCAGGTACACACTCTGTGGTTTAATCACCATTCAGACTACAAAGTAGGAGTTTTCTGACAAAAGACACTTTGATATCTGAAACTACATAAAGATTAAAAAAAAAAAAAAAAGTCAGTTTTTGCAGTTACAAATGGAATAAGTACCCAAGGGCAGGTACTAATGAAAGAAATATCCAGGGGAATCCAGAGTTACAGCTAGCTGAACAGTAGCTCCAAGGGGTTCCCAAGAGACACCCACCTAGATGACATTTCCAAGAAACACAGGGCAAATAACAGATATTTTTATCCTTAATTCACATAATTTTAGCCAGTTGTGTAGAGATACCTAACCTAGCTTCACTTCACAGTAGTGCACTGCTGAGCTCCTAGCAGTGCCCCTGGACCACTCTGTGCAACAGCACGGGCTGCAAACCCTGCCCCAAGATTCTCCTGCTTCTAAGGCTACTGCACTGGTAATGGGTTGGCGAATCCCTTTTAAAGTGAACCTCTGCCTACATGAGCTGCAGACACAGCCATACACTAAGAGGATATTGTTCTGCCACTCCATGGACCACTTTGTGCTGGCAGTCCAGAGCAGAAAAATTAGCCAAGCCCATTTCCAGTCCCTCCCTCTAGCACGTGAACTCAGAATGTGGAGTTTGTCACATGCCCATGGGCTGACATTTTAATAAGAACTCTAAGTCAGATGATTAGCTGTTTGTCGCTGCTTCTGCATGTATCATCTTCCTGCCTGTTGTTGTGCCAGTGATGTTATTGTTATTATGGAGCTGGAGGAGAGGGCTGGGAATTCAGTGCCTGATGGGGAGGAAGCAGGGAAGTAGGAGGAGTGAGGCTTGTGGTTGCACATCCAGGGCTGCATCATCGGGGCAGGAAGAGCTCAGTAAGGAGATTTGTGATCCTCACGTGGGATTTGTTGGAGGAGGAGAAGTCATCTAGCTCTTGCAGGCCATGTCTTTGTATCAGACCAGGGAAGAACCCTGAAACTCCTCTCTGATTTGTCAACAGAAATTCAAACTAGATGCTAGCTCAGCTGTCTTGTGTATAGTCCTGGAGATGGAAACAGCAATTTAAAGGACAACAGGAGTTTGAGATCAGTCTTTTAAAATTACCAGAATGGGCTGGTGGCCTGGGGAAACAGGCTAGAAAATTTCCTCTCTTTTGTCCTTCAGGAAGAGGCATCTACATCACTACAGTCCTTCAATACACTTCAGCAACTGCCATGCTGCAGGCAGTTAGGAAGCAAGGAGGCCAAACACAGGTATTATATTAAGGTGCAATGCCATGAAACTGGAATTTTCTCCAGGTCTAAACCCTGGGATTCCTTCAGTCTAGGCAAGTTGCTATGGCACTGCACAAAAATAATGCCTTTCCTCTGACTCACCCTTCTGAGATCCCTCTGACACTACCTGCAACCACGGGGAAATGTTGACTTGTCCTAAGACAAACAAGTTGCTGATGCTTCCTGTATGAACCTTATGAATGTGAATCAGTGAAGGCTGGGACACACTGGTCAGTGCCATTCCCACTGTGGGCTGCTCTACCCTTAAAAGATTCAGGCATGCACCCATTGAGCTGTGCAGGAGGTCACATTATACCATATGGAGTAGCAAAAGCTTAGACACTAAAGCATCTGCCAGAGCTCTTGGGAGCACACTTCAGCCATCCAAAAGTAGAAGTCATGATTCCAGTGTGAAAAATCCCACCCCAGTACACCTATTTACCACCACTGACCACAAAGGCAGGTTAAAGTGACAGGCTCAGCTGTACATGCCTGGATTATAAACGTAGGCGAGTTTTCTCTCCCATGACCATTTACATTCCTGTGCCAGGCAAGACTATCTGGGACTTGCCACCCTCTGAGCATATCTGCAACTAAGTCAATGTATTTTCTCCATATCTCTCCTATTTATGTTAAAGATCATAGAATCATAGACTCATAGAATAATTTGGGTTGGAAGGGACCTTTAAAAGTCATCTACTCCAACCCCCGTGCAGTGAGCAGAGACATCTTCAACTACATCAGGTCGCTCAGAGCCCCGTCCAGCCTGACCTTGAGTGTCCCCAGGGATGAGGCTTCTACCACCTCTCTGGGCAACCTGTGCCTGTGTCTCACCACCCTCACTGTAAAAAATTTCTTCCTTACATCCAGTCTAAATCTCCCCTCTTTTAATTTAAAACCATTACCCCTTGTCCTGTCACTACAGGGCCTGCTAAAAAGTCTGTCCCATCTTCGTTATAGGCCCCCTTCAAGTATTGAAAGGCTGCAATAAGGTTTCCCCGGAGCTTTCTCTTCTGCAGGCTGAATGACCCCAACTCTCTCAGCCTTTCTTCATAGCAGAGCTGTTCCATCCCTCTAATAATTTGTGTGGTCTCCTCTGGACCTGCTCCAACAGATCCATGTCTTTCTTGTGCTGAGGACTCCAGAACTGGATGCAGTGCTGCAGGTGGGGTCTCACCAGAGCAGAGTAGAGGGGTAGAATCACCTCCCTCAACCTGCTGGCCACGCTGCTTTTGATGCAGCCTAGGACACAGTTGGCCTTCTGGGCTGCAAGCCACATTGCCGGCTCACGTCCAGCTTTTAGTCCACCAGTACCCCCAAGTCCTTCTCTGCAGGGCTGCTCTCAATGCCTTCATTCCCCAGCCTGCACAGATACCAGGGATTGCCCCAACCCAGGTGCAGGACCTTGCACTTGGCCTTGTTGAA
>NW_010308765.1:27453-28810 GCF_000700745.2 Antrostomus carolinensis
CCAGGTGTCTCTGGATGGTATCCCGTCCCTCAGGTGTGCGGTCACAGTGTGCTAGGGCTTGGAGAGGAAGCGTTACCAAAAGGCCTCTCAGTTCAAGAAGCAGTGTGCTATTGAGTGCAAAGCTGGGTGGTGGCCAGTGCATGACACAGCTCTCTGCAGGGCAGAGGGCAGAAGGTAACACCCTGGACTTGCTGTGGGGATTTGTAATAGGCCCTTCCCACCCCTGGTGCCTGCATAAGTCCCACCCTGCAGGCAACTCAATTGCGTATACAGGATAAAGGCACCAGTAGAACAGAATTTCTTGAGGAAACCTAGACGATTTATATGAGTCCTTCTAGAAAAAGATGAAGCTTTTCCCTGACCCTGTTTTTATCATTAAAGAGCATCCAGCTTGTTCTTCATTTTCTTCAGGATTCAAGTTGACTCTTTGCTATAGTCTGTATTTTTTCCATTCTAGCCATGCTGTAGAAGTGCCAGCAAAACAGCAATGATGTCTTTTCCTACCCTTGTTTGTTCTGAGTCCTCACAATGGCACAGGGTGGAATCAAATACAGGGAACTGGGGTCACAGAATCACAGAATGCTGGGGATTGGAAGGGACCTCAAAAGATCATCTAGTACAATCCCTCTGCCAAAGCAGGAACACCTAGATGAGATTACACAGGAAGGCGTCCAGGCGGGTCTTGAATGTCTCCAGAGAAGGAGCCTCCACAACCTCCTCGGGCAGCCTGTTCCAGTGCTCAAGTGTTCCAGTCCTCTCACTTCTGCCACTGGCGTGGCCCTGGAGAGTCACCTTATGCATTCAAGGCAGTCTGCTGTCCCACACAGCCTCTACTACTACAACTAAAACTAATAAAACTAAAACTACTACACAAATAAAAGATCATCCTTGGGAAAGTTCTGCTTCTCTGGATAAAGAATGCAAAGAAATAATTATTCAATACACCATCATTCACTGGTTCCAGAGCAGCAGCAATTAATTTTGGTGCTCATTTGAGCACACTGATCCATTCATTAATGCCTTCTCTTTTGCTGGTCAGTAAATAATTGTGAGCCCAACTGCTCCTAGACTAAACCAAAGATATTCCAAGCATGTATCAGCTGAGTAACTGGGCTAAAATTGGCCGGCTATTTTGGCTTGTTTGCAGACAGTTCCCTTTAACTGTCTGCTGTTTGCGTTGTGCATCTGGTCTGGCACATTAGGTGACACACTTTCTGCCCCTTGTTTAACCGAGATGTTATAAACAGGGGAATAATCCAGATCCGACAGCGCCAGCGACGGTCACGAGGAATACCTGGGGTTTGGTCTTACACCCCACGGCCACTTAAGGAACAGCTCAGGCTCCTTATCCCCGGCT
>NW_010308766.1:0-6593 GCF_000700745.2 Antrostomus carolinensis
GGCCGGGCCGGGAGGGAGACAGGGCTCCAGGGCCGGGAGGGAGAGAGGGCTCCACCGCCGGGTTCGTCCCGAAAAGCCCCTGAGGCCGCTCGGCTCACGCCGCAGCGGGCCCCGCCCTGGCTGTGGGCGGCGGTGGGTGCCCAGGACCGGGCCCGGGCCGGTCCCTCTGGCACCTTTACCCTCGGGGTTGATGTCCTCGCCCCCTCAATCAGTGCGAGCGTTTTTAATCTCCGCTATCAGCAGCGTGGCCCTTCAGTGCTGTGGGTTTCTCTTTATCGGCCGGGTTTGATCCGCTCCCTTGATGTGCTCTGGCAGCACAATTAAGACGTGCACTTCTGGCTTTGCTCTTGCTGGGGTTTTTATTTTATTTTTAATATCCCGATGCAGTATCCAGCTCTGAAGTGGAGATGTCTTGATAAGATGATCTACAAAGGGAAAAATGGCTTGTGCTCTGTTTTGTTCCTTTGTGATATTTTAAAGAAACCGATTTGTTTTGCCCTTTTCCTAACCCTAAAATATCAGTAGTGCCACATTAGTTTTGCTGCGGAGATTTATTATCAGAGAGCCTAAATACTTTGGGGAAAACCTAATCGGTTACTTATCTACTGATGGAGTAAGGCATGGCATTTGTAATAAAAGGATTTTCTAGGTTGTTACCAAGTATTTGAATTAAGTGGGTATTAATGAAAACAATTTCAAAGGATTTGAGCAATTGGATTACAAACCTTTCATCTTTTTTAGTGCAGAAGACTTTACAGACAACCGGAGAACGCACATGGCTGTGAGTTGCAGAGGCCAGAGACACTTGCACAAAGAAATTCTTCTAGCATAAAAATCCTAAGAAAAAAAAATTACTCTTAAATAAATAATTACCAGAGCTTTCGCTGCCCCAAGTGAGTGGCTGTACTGGCTCAGGGACAAACCCAGAGCTCAGCAAAGGCAATAAATTGTGCCCTTTCAGCTCCCAAACACTGACTATTTAGGACACAAAAACACTGAGGAGGGAGAAATAATTCTTGTGAATGTCAGGAAAGATCCTATCGGTATGGATTAAACAGCCAGATTAAATTCTTCCCAGTACTACCAGTACACTGAGTCTGGTGGTGCTGCTGTTCACACACACACCTTTCCATGGGCTCTGATCCTCACAGTTCGAAGTTTGCGGGTGAAGGGGGAAAATACACACTTAGATTGCAACCAATACTGTATGTTTTCTTCTTTTCTCCTCCTCTCCCCCAACAGAAATGACACTATTTCTAAGTAGAAAGCAGGAGGTGAAATTTGCAGCTTTTATGCAGCTCCTACCCCTTCCCTCTACCACCCTCCCACCCAGAAGACCACCCAACACTTTCAGAAAGAAGCCGGGACAGGAGACACTCAGCCTTTGAGCCACAAGCAGGTGGTGCCATTAGCCTGCTCTGGCTGCGTGCCTTTCTCCAGCACCACACCACCCGTTTGTTTCAGCTGATTGTGAAATAATAAAAAAGGAAGCTATTTCTTTTTTTTTTGTTTAAAAAAAAAGGAAGATTTTCCCAAAGCCTGTGAGATGTTGGTGGGTTTCAAAGCTAAAATTGATTCAACAAGCGGAAATGGCAATTTTGTCAGCACCCAATTCTCAGTAGAGACAGAGCTCAGGCATGAAGTCTTTCTCCAAATCCAAAACATCTTTAGCTTTTTTAGTTCTTTCTACATTTCCTCTCCAGTTTGCACTGCAGTATTTCCTGCACGTCTTTGCAATGAGACCTGTTTATTACCGTCCATTGTACATGTACCATATCCTTGTGCACCAAAGTCTTTTCATCCTCAGGTTGCATATTATTATTCAGCCAGGAAAAAAAAACAGTAATAATTGCTTTCATTTTTCAGCCCTTACTGAAAACATGGCCTTCCTCACTCCCTCTCCTCCCATAGCATGTCTCAGTCAAATTCTGGTTTCTATCAGAAGCTTTCAAAGCACTTTCCCAAGGTGAGCAGTAATAGCAGCATTTGGATTCTGATGGCAAACCAAGTCACAGAAAACGTGTAGACCAACACCCATCCTGCCCTGATGGGAAGGGATGTTGCTAGGGTAGTCACAGAGGCCCCTGAGCAGAGGGTGGGTGTTCACAGACCCTTTCCTACACTGCTTCTCCATCTCAGAGTATGAAGGTCTCAGTGCTTCCAAAATCAGGAGTAGGGTCCTCAAGTGTGGCATCGGCACCCAAGAATCGGCAGCTGAAGAACCTCTGTGAGCCTGGTCACCACGAGTCAGTGGCAGGGTTAGGATTGAAGTTGTCTCTCCCTGTTCATTGATTCTGTCTGTAACATTCTGTGTAACCTTCTATCCAGAGCTCCTTTCCAAACTGACATGAGAGTAGTAAGACCAAAGATGAACTCCTTAATTACTGAGATTCACTGCTGGCAGCCGAGCTCTGTCTGCTGGGGTTGGAAGAGGAAGGAGATGGTATTTAGAAAGTCAGAAATTCAGGAACCAGTAACTCTCAATCCTACAGCTGAGTGTAACATGCTGACATCTGGCTGAAACTCCTGGCAGTTCACTTGGGTGATGCTGAAACGCTCCAGCAAGAAAGAAACAGAGCCAGACAGGTAGGGGCTCTGGAAGTGGATCTCACCCGCAGAGCTCATCAGGCCTCCTGACAGATACTCATCTCGCAGGCTGGTGCCATTTGTTCTGCTCTAGTCTCAGTGATATGTTAATGTTTGAAGATTAAGCAGCCTTTTCAAGCAGGCTTTTAACTCTGTGAGACAGTCCTTTCTGATAGCACTTCCTTGCACATTTCAAATTACAGATTTATTTTGTCTATTTTTAATCTGATCTCTTGCTTCAGACTCATTCACATAATGCAAACTGTGCTCTCATCCAGAGGGACTCCTTCCTTGTGATTATTTTGATAAATGTTTATATTTAGTTTCCTATCAATCTGAATTCCTCAAGGAAAAACTCTCCCTGGGAAATCTATTGATCTTCAAAGGATTGAGTTGGGAGGATGTAAAGATCCAAATCCCAGCACTTCATCCTTCCAAGGTGGAGAAACCAAGTCTTGTATAATTTTCTAATGGCAAGTCTCACCACATCTGCTGGGCTTAAGTTTTGGGTCCTCTGTTTCTTCCTGGGAGAAACTGGCAACACAGGCCAAATCTTGGCTTTCTCATCTCATTTTTGTTTGCTTGCTTTCCACAGAAATAACTGCATTTTTGCAAAGAACTTAGGAATGAATGTTACTGTGTAAGCACCAGTAATGGACAATGTAATTAAATGACTGAAGATCAATTTATATATAATATGTCTTAGTTCTGCCACTTGGAATAAGAGTTTTGAACCAAAATGTGTCCCATTCTACCTCTAAGATGGCAAACCTAGGCAAAATATTTAACTTCTAATCTTAGGCAGTTCTGTTTAATTTACCCTTAGCACATTTGCCATAAGTTAGTCACCTCCACATCTCCCAAGGAAAAGCAAACCAGAGAGAACAGTTTTGTCGGGCTCTCTCAGGAGTGGTGGGATTGGAGAAGTTCAGGACCAACAATCCCCATCTGTGCCATTTTGAGAAGTGCAGAAAACCTTTTGATAGCTGAGAATACAGGATGGGTTTTTTGCCATTTGATGAGTTACTTCCTACTGTCATTAATTTCAACCTCACAAGGTGAGCAGGACCATTTCACATGCTGCTCAGCTTATCTGAAGCTGTATGGAGCTGGAGTAGACAGGGGCAATTTTTTAAAGCATGGCATGGAGACCGGAGGAGGCAAAGTTAAGAGGAAATCAATATGTGGGAAATTGCTGCAGGATCCTAAAAACTGTGTCCTTTGTCAGTGAAGGACTGGCACTGAAATAAAACTAGCTGGCATGTGCTTCACCCAGCGACCCCAGGGACGTTAGGTCTGCATGGATGTGACTCCAAAATCCAGCAGTTCCAGCTGCAGAAGGTACCTGAGGCAGCTTGTATTTGCTTATAGACTCCACTGGGCTTGCTCTGGTGTAGGCTTGGCTTTGGAGGACAAATCAAGAGTTACTCACTGTGCACTGATAACTTGAAGTGATGATGGAGGTTACATACCTCCGTTTTGGGAGCCAGCGGATGCTGATAACACCAGCTGTGGTAGGGAGGAGAAGTGTGGAGAAACTGAGAAGGTTCTAGGGACAAATCAAGAGATGCTCTAAAGAGAAAAAGGTGTTTGTTGTGCAAAACAAGTTTGTCATCTCTTGTGTCCAATGATTATTGATACTACCCCTAAAATGAAGTTCTGATGAGGAACACTGTCACACAACTAGTATATTTAGACTTTGAACGCTGCTGATGTGCACAGAGCAGCTCTCAGGCTGTGAGGAGCACAGCACTGCAGCCAGAGCCATCCTCCTGCGTGTGCAGGGGGTACCAGCCCTACCTGCGTCATGACCCCACTGGGAAAAATGACCCTGAGAACAAAGACCATAGTTGCCAGCTCAAATCTACACTACAACACAGATGGATGGAAAACTGGCTCCAGAGAACACCGGATCCTATCACAGTCTGTAGCATCTTTGTCCAGAGACATTAGCAGCTGGAGCACCCACTGTGGGGCTCAAGCCAAAGCTGAACTGCCAGCAGTGGAGGGGATCCCAGCCATTTCTGCTGCAGGGCAAGTAGCCTTGTTAACCAGAGAGAGAACTCAAGAAGTCTGGTGGAGGAGCTCCACAAATGACCCTTTTGGGTCCTGGGAAGATACAAAGGTTTTGACTAAAGCTGGGACAGAAAAGCCACTCTATTTAGGCTATTTCAGAACTCCTAAGCTGTACACACTCGTCAGAGCCTGAAGGGTTTTTAGACATTTCTGCTGCCTCCCACAATTAATCTGAAGTCATAAAGAGAGCTTGTTGTGTGAGTCTTGCTGGGTCCAGCTGTGCATGACAGGAACTCAACCCAGGCAGAGCAAGGAAACCCCTAGGAGGACAGAGCTTTATAAAGCCTTCTTTGAAAGCAGCTCACTTGAGATATGAATGCGGATCACAGCCCTCCTAATCCAAGCTGGGCAGCAGGCAGCTATAAACAAGTCAATTATAGAGTGATTCCCCTTGATCTGAGAGATATTGCCCAGTACCTTACAGCAGCTCTGTGGAAGGCAGTGGGCCAGACAGAGAGAGAATTAGCTCATGACCACACTATGGGATAATACCTTGAAATAGCATAGTCTCTGCACTGGTTTAACAACATGGTCTGATTCATCTGTTCAGCCAGTGTAGCATCAAGACAGCGGAAGAAAAATAAGTCATGCTGAAAGATTGGTGCAACCAGCCTCACACTTGAGAGAACACGAACAGATTGGTTCAAAAAAGCAAACAAAGATCCCTTTCCAGTTTGCAGAGATGGTGTGCAGCTGTGTGCACCAGTATGGAGACTATGGAAAACCTGCTCTGTGCTACCCAGAAATCTTCTCTGGTGTTAATGAGTAGATGATATACATGATATACCTGCCCAATTCGCACAGCAGCTCCTCTCCCCATGAACAGGCTGGTGCCAATTCTTTTTACAACTGGAGGAAGGCAGTAGTTCTTGCTTCTCTCCACGTTGTTGTTTTGGGTTACACTAGAAGAGCCCTGGTCAGCTGCTCAGCTCAGGGTCAGCTCAAGCTCCTGCTGTGGTCCATTCAATTGTTTTTCATGATTTCTCTGTGAAGTGTCCTGGTCCTGATTTGATACTAAAGGGAACGTGAGCCCTTAGAGCACTCAAAGCAGGGAGAGACCAAAGGCGTTGGTGCACATCTGCCTAGGTATAGAGCAACTGTTATTTAACTCCACAGAGTTGTTTGGTGTGCTGAGCTCACTCAACCCTTTCCGACTCTGGGGTTACTGCTTGCTGAGAGCCCACAGTTGGGAACGAGGATATTGCTGCACTGAGAAGTGAGCTATAATCACAGTGCTGATTTCTCACCTTGTCAGGAAGCAAAGGGGCAACCGTAGACAGACCAGCACTGATACACTGTCCTTCCCTGCAATCCATCTCTGACACTGATAGCTGGGATGAGTGCTCTGGTGCGAGGTGAAGGCATTCTGCAGCAGGCAGGTATGAGTCATCTCACCTGCTGAAACTTCTTCCCAGCATCGAGTCACGCAAGCCCCCAGACAGGAAGGTCTAGGTCCCCATAAATTCTGGGCATTATTATGTCAATACTAAAAATCTGGCAGGTGGAACTCATGCTGGCATCTCATTTTTAACTGCTCTGAACTGTCCTGGTATTCTCGGCACCAAGGCTATGTGTTTTTTTTTTAATAGGGCTTTCATAAACCTTGTTCCAGGAATGAAAACAGCTGCCAGCGCATGCAGCACCCCAGGACAGACCCCCGCCTTCTTCCAGAGCACACGAATGGAGCACGGCTCTCCAGCTGCTTTGTGTGCTTGATGTGAAGCTGTGATGTTTGCGAGGGACTGAAGCATGAACTGCCCCGCTAATGCTAGCAGGTGTGAGTAACAAAGGAGGAGGAAAAGGCTTGATAATCAAAGAAAAAGAAAATAGGAAAAAGATAAACCCTCCTGGGCCAGCAGCATGAGAAAATATTAATGGTTAACTCTCTCTCATTGTGGAGTAGGAGGAAAAAATGCAATTGCAAAGGGAAA
>NW_010308766.1:6627-21681 GCF_000700745.2 Antrostomus carolinensis
TCATTCACTCTGTCAGATTATGGTTGTTATTATTTGCTCTTCACTCTTTAAACGATAAAGAGAAAGCATGCAAATGACCCTTGACTACAGACATAACCCTCTGCCTGCAACCACCCTGCCTGCGTCCTTGCACACAGAATAAAAGAGGATGCTAAACACAGCCTTTGAAATTCAGGAGGATAATTGATTCTCTGACGTGTAGAAGCCCACAGGACTCCTGAGGGAGCACAGGTATAAAGAGAGGAGATGCACCTCCCTGGCAGCCAGAGGACAGCTGAGGGGAGATCCGAGGGTGTCCTCCCTGCTCAACGCGTGTCCCACGTCCTGCCCTGGAACTGCGCAGAGGGGACAGACACGGCAGGGCTCACAGAAGCAGCTCTAGAGAAGAAGTTGTATTTGCAACAGGGGAAGGAAACACCTGAGCAGAAGCCCATCTAGGAAGAGCTTGTTTTCCAAGGGAACGGTGAGTGTGAGTCTCTGTATGTGCATTTAACAAGATAACGTCTATTTGGAAATGGGAGAGAGTTAAAGTACAGTGAAATGCAGTCAAAGCTGGCATCAGTAATGATCTTTGCCGGGTACAATGTCCTTTGTACCATACAAGATTTTTTTTGTACCAAGTTATAGAATGAAACAATAATTGAACTATAGAATAAGTACAAATCAATAGGACAATCCTATAGACGAGCCTTGTCAAAACACAGTAGATGTTTACTAGCTATAGCACAGGTTTCCTCTTTTGCTATACTAATGCGAGTTCCTTTTACCCTGGAAAATGAACACTGTTCTACTCACCCATCAATGAAACTGTGTTTGAGCCGAACCAAAGCGTGAGGAGAAACGCAACGGTGTGTTACAGGTAACGTGAAGCCAGCTACAGCGAGGCAGAGTAAGGCACTTAAAAGGATTTCTGCTTTTAAAATGTAGTATTTCAGAGTATAAAAGTCTGAACTTGACAAAACCGCAGGCACAGTAAAAGCTTCCTTTCATCTAAACAGTGGTATTTTTAAGACTGATTGGGTTCAGGGTTCAGAAACAGGAAGCGATGGTTACCCCATCTCTCTGTCACAAGGCTGCTGTGAGCGTTGCACAGGATGGAATGAAGCTATTACACTTTAGCTGCTGGAATGATGCTAAAAGCTCTTCATCTTAAGGGAATTTATTTATTAATCATTTTTTTCACATGCTGTCAGAATGGAAAGTAAGGTGTCCTCACCTCAGGAGAATTTTGAAGGTGACAAGGTTTTGCAGAGCTGTCAAGCTGCCTGTATGCAGGGTGACGCTTCAATTCCCTGGCTTCTCTGAAATAGAAGACACTTTGGGGAAGGGGTGTAGGACTTTCATTTCAGGCTTCTTCCCACGGGGAAAAAAGGGAGACAGAAATACCCAAGAAGCAGACTGTAGTGAAGGAAGAGAAGACAAAGCAAGGTAGGGGAAGAAAGGCAAAACCAGAAAAAAAAAAATTGTAAAGAAACTAATAGCAGAGAAGAGGAAAAAAAAAATATCTCTAAAGGGACAAAAAGTGATTCTGGAGGAAATTGTAAAGAAACTAATAGCAGTGAAGAGGAAAAAAAAAATATCTCTAAAGGTCTAAAGGGACAAAAAGTGATTCTGGAGGAAAACCCAGCATTCAAAGAAAACAAACCAGATACAGAAAGAAAGTGGCAATCAGGGCTCTGTCCTAGGAAGAAAAAAAGAGAAGTAGACAACATCGGACTAGGTTTTCTTTTAATTTACATGAACATTTCACTTCTCAGCTCACAGAGCAGCTTTCGTGGTACTGATTAAATCTCCTGGTTGGTGCTTTCTATAGATGCTAGTGCCACAGTCTCCTGGTACTCCCCAACAGATGCTTTAGATCATTTCTATCTAGAAAGAGATCTGATCTGGGATTTGTCTTGAAGATATTTAGGGGAGAGAGGCACAAAAGTAGCATGTTTTTTAAGTTCAAATGAAAAAGAAGGAAGAAAAAAAAGGTTGGAAACTTGCTCTAAAACCAGGAGCTCTGCAAGTCTCTCTCAAGTCACTTTTTTGCTTCTTCTGAGCGTTCCTTGGCTCTCTGAGGGGCAGACTGGTGCTGTAAGAAACCAGGTATCAGAGATAAGGGATGCCACCCACACGTTTGCAAGAAGCTCTGCTGGAGCTGGGAGCAACAACACTGCTCCCAGGGGAACAGATGGGGAAGCTGCTGGTCCCCAGCTGGGAGCAGGAGCAGCTGGAAACAGGGACTGGGCTGAGAATGAGTTTGTGATAAGAAACCCCATTTCTTAGTGCACAACCTTGCCCATGTCTGTCCATGCACTTCTAACACTGCCAATAATTCTGTTATTAGCTTCCATGGTATGAAGATCGGACCCACCAGTATGAGCACCAGTCTTTAATTAGCCTTCCCCCCTTTCAGGAGAGTGGGCAGCTACGTCCCAGCAGTAAAACAGAGCTCACTGGTGATGCTTCCCACCAGAACAGGCCCTCTCCTGCCACCACCATCAGTAAAACCCACTGCTTGCAAAGTTCACTTGCCTAATTAGAAGCCCAACCAAACCCCTTCCATTTGGAAACTGTTCCTTTTGCAACCAAGTATTGTTATATAATTGAAAGGGGTTTTTTTAAAAAAATAAAAAGTCTGAAGTGTTTTTTTCTGTTATGGAGATCAAACATCTTTCTGCTCTTGTGTAAAATAAGATAGGGAATGGAAACTTGATATTTTAAAGATTTCTATCCACATTCTTAAAGAATCTTTTTTGAGCAAAAGATCAATCGCTTTCAATGAAAACTCAGGAAGAGCATTCACTGGAACTCCTTCCTACTGTCCCTCGCTTCCCATGACAAAAGCATGGCATTCAGCTCCAGAGGGTGCGTGACCTCAGAGGACTCTGTCCTGAGTCACTCGCAGCACTTCAGCCAGCGCCAGGACACGCAGCACGGAGGGCAGACACACAGGGCTCAGGTCCATCTCACCTTCCTCCTCTCCACACAGCAGTGGTTCAGCTCTCACAAAGGGATGTATTTTGGTCCAGCCGCCCCCTCTCCCCAAGTACAACAACTCAAGGAACAGTCTGTTTTCTTTGGTTAACCAAGCTCAGCACTGTTGTCTCCAATGAACAGGCTTGCCAGGGTTACCTGTGGGCCAGTGTTACCCCTCTGCTCAGGAGTTTTATTCCTATTTCCCTCCCTATTCCCAGAGTTTCTCCCCAATCTCTGGGCAGCCAGCAGGCAGCCCAGTCAGTTGTTATGCACAGACCTGTGCCATACAGCCATGGGAGCAGACACACGTGCCCAGGAGAGCAGAGGGCAGGAGAGGTACCAGGGGCTGGCTGCAGCAGTGAGGTTGCTTTTGGCAGCCCCTGCTACCTGCTGCCCTCCAGCATCACAGGTATTTACAGCCTGTGCAGTGGTCTCTAGGGCTCAGCCCAGCCTGAGAGCTCTCCTTCAACCTCAGTGTGGGGGACAGGTCAATAAGTGGGTCCCACAGGGTGAAACCCTGCTGATCAGCCCTGCCTCCTGACCCAAGGGGGGAAATCAGCTCCCTGAGGGGTCACACACAGCCACTGCCTCCAGGAATTGCAGGCCCTAGCAAAGACCTTGCCATATCAAGACATGAAGCACCATAACCACACACAGAAGCACACTTCCAGTCCTTTTGTGCCAGTAAGTAAGCAGGGGGACCAAGAACATGAAGGGCCTCCACTCCTGGCCCTGAGCATCTCACTGCCGCTGACTCAGACTGCTCTGTGTTTCAGGTGACCCCAAAGGGTGGAAGATGCTGGATAAGGCCACCCTGCTCCTGTTCCTGCATTTAGTCGCATGCTCCATCTCCTCTCCTCTCTACCCAGCTCTCAGGTAAGCTGCTGAGTGATTTATCCACACTGTTGCTTCCCACCTCATCTCCGACCTTGTGCAAAATAAGCACATGCCAAATTAAGGCTGCCAGCACTTCTGAAAGCCAGATGAACTGCATGTGCACTAGTAAGCCTTTCTTTGCCCTAGATTATTTTTTTTGGGTACACTGCTAGCCTAGGGGCAGCTTCCAAACAAGGCAGGCACCTGATAGAATATTTCAGCCCAAACAGTGCTTTTAGAATTGAATGCTGGGTCCTAAGAAGGGAAATCTGGCAATCTCCAGAGCAGCCAGCACCACCAGCTCCATCACTGATTAAAATTTGTGCCTGCAGGCCACCTGCATTGAAATCAGAACTGCAGATATTCTAGTACATGAACTCAACAGCTGTCTATTAATATTGCAAGTACTTTCTTGCCAACTGTTAGAAGTTGTGATATTACTTCCTACCACTACAAATTGACAGAAGCACAAAATTGAGTATTGGGTTCTATAACACGGATTTGCAATATCCCATAGAAAATGCTTTAGCTTTGTGCCAAAGTCATGGCTTAACAATACCAGAATTGCTGGAATTTTGCTCGAGGATGCTGGGAGCTCAGCAAGGGGAGAACTGTGTTTGGGGCAGCTCTATCAGCCATCTTTTCACTGCTGAAATAGCTTCAGGGCAGTTTCTAGCTGGATGACAGACCACACTTGCGTAACTGATGAGATGGAGATGGCTAAAGGAGAAAGAAAAAGCAGGAGAACAGGGAGTAGTGGTCAAGACTGATCCCTGACTGGCAACTGAGCACATCTTGCAGCATGTCTTGGGTTTGTCTTGCAGGTACAGTCCAGGGTTGGTTGCTGGCCAGGCCATGAACTTCCAGCTACAGCACAGCAGCCCATTGCAGAGCCATAACCCCTTGGCAGAGGAACAGGAGGAGGAGGAAGAGGAGGGTTTGTTAACAGACCCCACTGAGAAAAGGTTTGTACCTCACCTCTCAGCCCCGCTGCAGCAAGAGTGCGCTGGTTATGATCTTCTCCCAGCCCAGAAGCAAACCAGCAGGTCACTTATTCCCACCAGTACCACAAAGTCCAGCTGAGCCCTGCAAGTGAAGCAGAAGGCTGGGACCGTGCCAGCTCCCACCATCACCCACGTCCAGAGCCACGTCCTGCTGTCCCCCAGCAGAAGGGATGTACTGACAGAGGCAGGGTCACAGGGCCAGCACTCCTGCAGGGAACAAGTTCTGAGAATCCATCTGTGTGGTTGTTAGAGCCCCTACTTTCTAGCCCTGCCAAGAGATGGAGAGTGGTTATTTCTGTCTGAAGCACAGAGGACTCATCCTTACAACAGTGGGAACAGCCAAGTGGCTTCTGCTTCCTTCACACATGGATTTTTGAGCCTGGGTCCAACCACAGGCTACTGACCTGCTGGAGGCTCCTGTCACCTGGTCCCAGACACAGCCCTCCCAGGAGGTGACAGTGCTGCTGCAGGACACAGGAATGTCCCAGCCACTGCTCTGCCCTCTCCCAGCCTATGGTTCTCCTCCTCCTTTCCACTGGTTCTCTGACCTCACCTTGGCTTGCAGGCACTTCTCCTTACTTGTTTTAGTGTGGATACTGAATAACAGACATTTTATTTTGCCTGCTGCCTCCCTGTCAGGACTGAGCTCCCTCAAATCCTTTTACCCTCCAACACTAACTCACTCCATTACCAAAAGGCATTTGCTGTGGTTACGCACCCGATATCAGCAGTGTTACATCTGGTGTATTTTGTCATCTGAAACACCCATTTCTCACCTAGAAGGTTCATTGCTAGCTCAGAGAGCACATCTTGTGCTTATCTTTCACCCCTAGGATGCAGCGCCATGCTGATGCCATATTCACCGACAACTACCGGAAATTCCTGGGGCAGATTTCTGCCCGCAAATTCTTACAGACCATCATTGGCAAGCGCCTGGGGTAAGCCACAGCGTTCTGCTGTCCTGGGGCTAATGTTTTGCTTATTACACTGGGCAGTTTCTTTCATGCATGCAGCAGAAACATCCGCCTTACACTGCAACAGAAGCAATCTCTCCTGCTGTTCCACATCTCGAAGGGCATCCTGCATCCCTATGTCTTGGATGTCCCTAATCACAACTATCATTAAGCAGCCTAATTAATCCTTTCCTCTGAGGCTATCAGTGTCAGATCAGCTAAGAGCTCTACCATATCAACAAGCAATAATATTTGCAAATAATAGTTGCCATGATTGTTCACTGGTAGCAGTTATCCCTGGCCTGGTTTGAACACAGAAAACAGCCTCTCCACTCTGACTCAGGTAGCTTTGGCCAGATAGATCAGTGACTACCACTAAATAAGACTTGACTAGTCAGATGCAAGCCAGCTCCAATCCCCCTCCCAACACATGAGCAAACACAGCTGACCAATTTCTTACTGAAATTAAGCAGAATGGTCCCAAGCTCAGACCCAGCAGGTTCCCTTGCCATGCTGCTCAGCCTGAGCCAAGCTTCGAGCGAGGGACTAAAAAGCATCTCTGAAACAAAGATGTTTCTCATCTTTGTGTAACAGAAGCAGCCAAAGCAGCCCAGGAGAAGGTGTGCACGAATTCCTGACAAGGCGCCAGTCCGACAGCATCCTGATGGACAGTCGCTACCACCAACAGATGGTTCTAAGGGACTTCCTGGGAGCCATTCTGCAGAATCAGAGGTAGGTTCATTATCTGCTCACCACAGGAATAAGACAAGGTCCTTATTGCCATCTGACTTCCAGATGTGAAGCTACTGGATTAAGTATCATCTTTCAGATACACTCAGAGAATGAATAAAGCTCTTACCTGACCCCATAACCCAGCCCTTCCCTTACAGGGACAAGTAGGGTGCAGATCAAGAACCCCTACACACATCAGCACATCACTACGCTGTCTTCTCACCCTCACAATTCAGTGAGGTAACAGTGGAAAAAATAATTTCTCTCTCAATCCTAATTATGCCATCACTGTCCTGTTCTCTTCTTTCCCAGGCCTCAGGACATCAACAGCAGTCGGTTAGAAGGCCTTCCCAGCACCCTGGCTAAGCTCATGTAAATACTTCTCCCTTTTTCATCTCCCCATGCTCTGGTGAGTACCATTCCCTGCTCAGTTCTGCACATAACACACTGTTCCTCCACTGCCCAAGCAGGCTGAAGGCTCTCCTTCAGCAAAGTCAACTCCTACTGCTGTCCATGAAGAAGGGTGCTTGCTGCAATTTAAGGGGAAAAAACCCCCTCCCAATCAATTTTGTCAAGTACCTAAAGCCCTATTAGCCTGAACAGATAGACCATGAGTGTTGTGAAGCCACATGTGGATGTCTGGGAATAGGCCAAGAGCAGCCTTGTAAAGCTATCTGAGACTGTGTGCCCGAGTGCCTCAGCTAGGCTGAAGGCAGACAAAAGTCTTTCCCCAGGAGAACCTGCCTCTAGATCCCCAGGACATTTCAGATTTTCCCTGCACTGAATAGACCAGGAAGTCAATGTTTTCTGTACCTCCCACTCCTGAAAGTCGCCACCTGGAACTTGAATTACACTCTAAATCTTGCCAGCCCTGGGGGACTGAGAGCCAGGAGACAGTCCATCCTTGGGAATACCTTCACTCATACTAATGCCAGTTGTCCTGTTTGAAGCAACCTCATCTTACTCTTCTGTCCCATAGAAATTAAGCCTGTCCAACCCCAGCTAGCACAACAGAAAGGGGTGTGGATAGACCTGCATGCATACTGAACAAAAAGGAGGCTGGGGAGGGGGGGAGATCAGAACTTTACATAAATTGTGCCTGTGGATTCAGCTGGGAGAACACAGCATTTCAGCATCTTGCCATGCTTGACTTGGTTACCTTTCCACAAATAAGGTCATCCAGGAAAAGCCTCCAAAGAATGAAAACCACCTGTGTGTGCTTGTAAAGTTTTATCAGAATTCTCTTTTCCTCCTGCTTCTGTCTAGAACAATTCAGAGCTCATGGATCTAACTGTACAGTAAGCCCTTCACAGCAATGAAGACATTCCCAGATGTGACCAGCTGGAAACCGATGCATTCACTCCTCAGATTCTTTTCAAAGGAATGCAGCTCTGATGCACTTAATTTACTTCAGTCTTTACAATTTAACTCCCCTCTCTAAATACTCATCTGTGTACTGAATTAAAAACAAAAACCAAACCCTCCATGATTTAACATCAGGCTGCTTTACACACCAAGACTAAAACAACCAGTACACTTGTAATGTTGAGGACATATTACCTACTAATTAAGGCTTTCAAATCACAACGCACAGTAAAATTTTTGCTAAGTCATCATTCTGTTTGAAGGCCTGATTAATAAACATGAGGCCACCAAAAGGCACCTTTAAGGCAACTTAGTAAACTGATTACAGCCTCCTCTAAATAGATGCTGATGGCACAACCACACAGGCAGCTTGGATCAGGGCGAGGTAAGACATGAATCACAGCTTGGATCAGGGCATGGCAAGACATGAATTCACATGTCTACCACCCATTAGAAACACTGCTGTGGGTGCTGCTGTCTAGCTCCTCAATACAGAGCCCTGGCAGCAAAACTGAACTCTAAAAACCTCAGCTACAGTTACTGCTCAGCCTTGAGGTGCTCGAACTGAAAGCACAGCTCTGCTAGAGAAAAAGGAGATCCCTGTGCATCAGATCAGGCTGTCACTATGTTTTAATTCAAGGTGCCGTCCAGTGGCTCTGCACTCCACCATGGCTAGGGTTACAACTGTAAATGTTTTCAAAGAGTAAGTTATTAACCCAGTGATCTCACACAGCTACTTCCTTCCCTGTCACCCCAATTCTCCCATTGTTTGTGTAATAATTATGTCTTCAGAAATGTAAATAACAACAGGATGGGGTCTGCTTTCCCATCATTAGCAGGAAATAAAAGTTGTTCTAAATAAACCTGTCCCAACAGCAGGTCAAGATGGCTCTTTGTCTGTTGTTAGTTTCTTGATTCTGGGCCCAGAATGGAAGGTGTTGCTCCTTGGAATGGTGAAGTGCACCAAGGACAACTCAGAGCTGTGCTAACAAAGGCACCAGGTCCAGCACCAATAACTCAAGACCAGGCTGGAAACAGTGGCAGGCAAACACATATTAATGCCTCTGAAATCACCTCTCCTTGCACCTGAATGATTCCTTGACAGTCTGCCGTAGATACCATCTCATTTTTCCACAGGTGACAGCAGGCTCCAGCATGCACAGAAATGAGTTCACACTTGCACCAGTTCCCTACAGATTACATTCTCCCTGTTCAAGCTTTACAATTCCAGGACTATGGAAAATAGTACTAACTGCCCAGCAGAACGAGAAGCAACGAGGGGATATTGAGGGAGATGAGTGAAGCTGTGACAGCAGCAAGTGCACTAATGGATCATCTCTTACCCTTCTGCAGGCAGGCAGCGGCACAGTCAGACATCAGACATCCTTCTGCTTCACAGTACAGCTGGACAGAGAACCCACAGAAGGAAAAACCACCTGAGCAGGCCTGGTTCAAAATATGTGTGTAAACCTGGTCTGTGACAACTAACACACTTGAAGTCATTGGGATTTACTTGCTCCAAGGGAAGGGATTATAAAAAAAGCATCAGCATCTTGTCCCAAAACCAGGACAAGTAGTAAGTAAATATGGCAGCAAAAAATGTAAAATTCTGTTAAGTGGCATAACAGCTATATGCATACACGAGACTGGATAGTCCAGATAAAATCAAAAGGCCTATCAAAAACAATCTGGAAAGACCCAAGTCTGTATGAATCAACAGCTGGGTGAGTGCAGCTATCTGGAATAAAAAGTACTCCTCTGAAAGTTCAGTTTGCATCAAACTAAGGAAACAAATGCTCAGACTCTGGGAGATTAAGTATAAAACCAAATAAAGCAAACCAGAAAATGTCTGAGGAATAAAAGGCCAAAAGAATAAAAACCTTTCCCAGCACATAGCCAAGTAGGTAGAAAATCAATAGCAACACATACAGCTTAGAGAAGATACATCACAGTAGCACTCCATTAGTTTCTTTTTGTATCTGTGCTCTCCTTGGATAACGTGCCAGAGCTCTACGGGGAAAGTACCGGAAGATCTGTCCTAGCATGAAGCATCAGTAGAAAAAAAAAAAGGTTATAAAACAAAGCTGGTAAGTGAGCAGTAACAAAATACGAGGCTGAAAAAGAACACACTAGGTATTCCAGGGTAAAATACTACAGATAGTAGTTTAACTATTTTTTGCTTAAAAATCCCTTAGTCCCAGAGGACTTGAATGCAGCATGAGATCAGGTTTTTGAAGGAATGCAGAGGAGATCAAAGGAGTAGTTCATTAAACCTCTACAGCATCATGTTCACAATGAACAAAGAAGCAGAAACAATTACAAACAGAAAGAGTGAGCTAAGTGTGATGCTGCAGTGGGGAAGAGGAAAGATGGCTTTTATAAAAGTGGAGTCAGGTCTCACACATGTGAAGTTCTCTGGAGGATTCGGCTCCACACCCTTTATCCTCGTGCCTGCTAGTCGATATCATTTTCTGGGATGTCCAAAATACATTTGATAAAGTTCCTTTGCCAAAAGGCCTTTAAAGAAACTAGTCTGACATGGGACGAAGGGAAGCCAACAGAGTGATGCAAGGGAGGGAGCTACTGTTAAGTATTCCATGTGGAAGTTTCTCATCAGGAGGAGATTTTGGCCTTTGGTTATTACTATCAGTGTGTCCTTCCACAAAGCCCAAGTCTGCTGCCTTAACACTGCTTAGTGGTCTTGAAGGTAGTAATTAATTGAGAGGTTAGAGCTCAAACAACTCACATGTGGCCATGTGGCAACCAGCAGATTCCTGGCATCTGGTTTTATAGAAGAACAGAGACAATAACCTCAATGAAACTCATGTTTGGAATGAAAAGGTTACTTCCAGAGGCTGGAAAGAAAGTGAACCCACTCAATGGACTCACCAAACCTATCAGGGTCAGACACAGCCAGGCACGCCAGCACCACATCGGCTCCCAAGGCCAGGCCCTGAGGACTCCTTCTGCCCGAGCCCCGAGTGCCCACAGCAACTCAGCACAGCCCAGCACCATCCTGAAGTCAGAGAGAACAGCCACGGACAAGGAAATGCAGATGACAGTGTCACACAAGGGACAGGCAGGAGTGGGAAATCCACCCCAATAAACATGTCCCTCTGGGAAAGGACATGAAAGAACAGGAAGCTTCACACAGCAATGATGCAATGACTCATACGCAGAATTACCCACCAGAAAAAGCTCTTTTCATTCTCATGTGAGCCCCACTTCCAACCAGAGCCTCCGAGACAGCCAGAAAACAACATTCAGGACCATTCTTTCCTCTTTATTCACAAATCTTTTAGGATGAGGAGAGGGTACCTAGGGAAAGGCAGAATTGTATTTTCTTTTACCTCTTTTTCTAAAGGAAATTCAAACGTCCTGGGAGAAAAAAAGGGGGAGGATCAAGGGAAGAAAGGATTTTCTGGATTCATATGAAAAGCACTCAAGTAGCATCAACACAACGATGAAAATCAGGTTTTTAAAAAAGTACAACTGGCACCCTTTTGACTTAATACATATATATATAAAAAAATCTGCTTCTGCCTTCCTTCTTCTGGTCTTTCAGTTATTTATTCACTTCTGTTTTGAAGGCATTTGCTTTGTTTTTTCCCCATTTCTTCCATTCTTCTGGTACTAGTGTGTCCTGGAAAGAAAAATCCAAAAAATTAACTCTTCCAGGCAACAAAGCACTTCCTTGCACAGTAAAAGTGTCCCCAGACCCTTCATTCTCTCTCAAAGGAAGCTCATTGGAATGATAAAACCACCACTGCAATGGAACAGAGGACTGAATTCAAGGAGGATGGAAATGGTCAGACAAAATGAAGGTTAATTTCTAGTGCAAAAGACACAAATGAGTCTTGTAAATTACAGAACCAAAGAAAAAAGTCAGGCTGAATGTAAAGCCTGCAGGTACCTTAACTGCTCTTCTACTTTAAACAGGGACAATCTATCTGCTTGGAATCAGCTGGTCCATGTAAACACAAAGCAAATATCTTCATGTCCCCAAGAAGATGAAGTAGCCTGATATCATAGAGCAGACCCATCTTTTTGGGGTCCTTTTCCCTTCCAAGATGCCAGACACAGGCATAGCTATGGATGTTGAGCACCTGACAGTCCAGCCCTAGAAGCTGTGACAATACAGTCTTAACTGACGGATCTGGGGCATCAGAAAACAACCCAGCAATAAGGAAAAATGCTTGTGTCTGCACATGGCAGCAAAACCTAACTTTCTGGATAGCAAGTTATTTACAAGATCTTCGAGGATTACTCACCACCCATATGGTTAACCCACAAGGGGTTAAAATACCAGGCTGAGAAACAGAAAACATGCAAGGTGTGGAGAACACACTCCTGGGGGATTTGGTAACAGGCCACTAATAAGCTGAAAATGACTGGCCCAGAGCTATGGTAAAAAGAAGGGACCAGAACAGCATCAGCAAACACAGCCAGCATACAGCCAGCATTCATCTACTAGAACAAGCGACAGCCATCCTCAGTTCCTCTCCAGTTACTTGCCATGGCTTGTTCTGTGCTCAAATACCTCAAAACACTCCAGAGAAAGAGATAGGAACAGGGTGCTTTTCTGAGACATGATGCCAAAATTCTCCATAGGCAATTGAGACCATTCTCCACCCTATCTGATCTGCAGACAGGAGCTTACACCACAGTGCACATGGTTTCTGTGACACAGCCACCCACGCTGCTTTTGTTTTGCCACCACAAAACTGAGCTCTGTTTAACGTACTGTGTGTGCCTGGAGCACTAACTATGAACACAAGAGAAAGCAGACACTCGTGAGATGAACCAGTGCAGCACACTGTGATTTAAGTCCCATCAAAGGACTTGTCCCAGATGCTTTCTCCCTCCCTCCCCCAAAGTAAAACAGTGCACTGACCGAGAAATGAAGCCACACACATGCATTCAGAATTGGGCAGCATGCAGAGTGGCAGGCAGCCCTGCCTCCTACACCACTGTGGATATAGCAAACTGGGACCTTACCTGCTCAGAACGAAAGGAAAGGAAGGGCTTTGCACTGGTAAATGATAATGGAGACCCATCAGGTGATTGTATTGACTGGAGGGGGCTGGCTGGTGCTGCTGCTATTGACTGAGCCATCGTGACCGGTTCAGTCCAATATCAGGGTGAACCCCGGATTGGGTCATGTTCTCAGCTGAGTGAGGTGGTGCTGACCTGGCTTCTGCTGCACAGAGCTCTTGTCAGCCCAAGCCAGGACATAATTCATCAGTCAGAATGCCTGGCAGCTGAATAACCAGAATACTGCAGACAGGGATCGTGAGTACAAACAGCAGGATGGGAGCAGCCCAGATATCAGCCATTTTAATCATGTTCCCCTCCAGCTGACATTACTAATAATTTATTTACAGGAACAATACTGCTTAAACTTGGTTTATTTCATCACCTGATAGCTGCTTGGTGCCCAAGACAGCATATTCACACGTGCACATATTACCACACAGACTTCAGATGACGAAGGAAATCACACAAAAGCAGTTTAGTCTCTGAGGACACGTACTGCTAATATGCAAACCCAGCTGCAGCCAAGGACACCCAAGGACTGATTTAAAGCCCAATAAGCAATGTTGGAAGGAAGAAGCTTCAGCTCAGATATCTTTTTGTACAAGGAGTGGGTGATGACATGAAACGAAACAGGCAGCATGCCCAGGAAATGCAAATTCCAAAAAGGCCCTTACTTCTAGAAGAGCTGGTCACTAGCAAAACCCCCTTTTACCGCAGCGTTCTATACTTTGCCAACCTACTGCTCTGCTCTGCAGCGATCCTGCCAAAAGGAGAGAGGAAGAAAGGTTCAGAGAAGATAGGGAGGAGAAAAGCAGCCCTGCTCCAGGAACCAGAGACAGTGATAGAAATGCAAAAAGCAAAACCAGGCCTTCTGGTAACTTCTGTAAAAAGATGGGTTTGTACAGTCCCCTCCCCACCCCTGCCAGCGGGCTCCATCGTGGAACAGCAGCTTTGCCTCAAAGTGCAATCTAGTTAATTATCACTGCACTTCAACATCTGAGACAGGCTAGCAGCGCCTTCACAAAAAGGTATCTTTTTTGAACTCAAAGTCACGTACAAAGGGTTTAACTTTAGCCTAAGGTAGAAGTTTTACTTTCAAATTTGCCATTGTAGTTGCAGGTTCATGTCATTTGCAGTGACAAAGCACACAGACACCCCCTGCAGTGTTTTGAAGTAGGAACCAACCACCTGCATTTATGTGCTAATAGAAGGCCTGGTTGAGCAAAGACACTTAGAAATAAGCTTCATTGTATTATTTTTCCCCAAATTGGTATCCTAGGCAATCTGTAATTAATAACAATTTTAGCATTACTCCTTAAATTAAAAAGGAAACATTCTGGGCAACAAAATCCCAGTAGAAACTGTTAGGTTACCAAGAGAAAGTGCCACTGTGGAGAAGGCTGGCCATTTGAGGGAGCAAGGCTGAGAAAGCTGGGAGGATGGTATGGAAAGGGGCAATTAAATAATCATCCTCCCTGGTATGGCCATGCAAGTCGAGATGTTTTAAAGACAACAAATCAATACAAACCCCCTGAAAATTATATTCTTGTGTTTTTTACAGCTCTTGTCCTGTTTTGAATATAGTGTAATCAAAGAAGTGAGAACCCAGGGATGTCTATGCAAATAGGTATGTAAGGATCAACAGCTCTTAGAGGCTTAAAAAGGGAAAAGTAAGAAAAGCACAGGTTTGATGGCAAAGCAGGTCAATAAGATCATCTCCAAAGCCAAACTCTACATTAGTACAAAAGGACTAAAACTTAAGTTTCACATGGAAATCCCACGTGTCAGAAGTGAAGGACAGGGAATGGTTCGACTTCTAATTAACACACTGTACTGGAAGCTTGGGTCAGCAAACTGCCCACAGGCTGCCTAAGCCATGGCACGTTTATGAGACACTGAGTGGCAGAAGACACAAGGGTGAAGGATCAGTCCAATGCCAGTACAGAAATGGATTCTGTATCCCTAACATTTACCAGAATCTTCCCTCTTTTTGCTTGTGTGCGTTGCCCTTTGTCTGTTGCTGCACACCTCCAATAAGCTATTTCTCTATAATCCCCTTTAGGTAGGAGAAGACAGCAGTAGGATACCTCCGCCTTACATTCACAGAATCACAGAATGTCAGG
>NW_010308767.1:0-6838 GCF_000700745.2 Antrostomus carolinensis
TTTTGTTTGTTTGTTTGGGGTTTTTTTAATTGCATGGGGACTAAGCATGGGAACCTAATTTCCACATTTTTAAAACTGGGATATTGGTGTGTAATTAATAAACTCAAAGAACTTGTAGGTTTTTCAATAATTAAAAAAAAAAAATAGCTGTAGCATATAAACGCAATTGAGAAATAGCATTGAAACTGCTTTCAGCCTGCTGTGTGAGGTATCCAGATATAGATGTGTTTCAGGAACATAGGGGAGTATTATACTTTGATTTATGTCAACAGGTAGCTTTATCTTTATGGAAATTTTAATACCAATCTCTTTCAAAAATGTATATTGAGAGTTTTTTTCATTAGCAGTCATTTCTTACAGATTTTGATATTATGTTTTTTTTTTTCCTCTGCTACTCTAATTGTCTCCTTTCTTTTAATACATCAGCAGCAGTCGGATTGCTGAGGTTAAAATTAATTTTATAAATCATAGAATTTTTATCTTCTATCAGTCCAACACAGAGGATGAATAAGTGACAGACTCACCAGCTGGTAGAGGTGATAAAATATCAGGTTAAAATTTAATAAATAATGTTAAAAAATGTTTATATCATCTTCTGACAGATAAATTGAACCCGTTTGAAGTAGCGGTCCATCAACTTTCCAAGGTGGAAAAAGCAAATGTATCTATTCTTGAGTCTCTCTTTCAATGACAGTTGTTAGAGTTTAAAACAGTTTTCTCACCCCAAAACACAGTTTTGTGTTTTGGGGTGAGAAAATAAAGTGCACTACAATGTGTGGGCTAGAAAATGCCTCCATGTTTGTTCAAGGATGTCATGGTTAAAAACTGCTTTAAAAAACTTGATTCCTCGCCAGTTAGCTCCTAAGCAGGCAGTGTTATCATATTTTCATTGCCCAAAGCCATGCCATCACATGGCGCTTTGTCCTGGTTTTGCTAAGATAGAGTTATTTTTCTTCTTAGTTAGAATAGCTGTGTTTTGGTTTCAGTGTAAGACTTGTTATGAGAAGAACATTGATAAAAGTACTAATGTTATTAGTTGCTTCTGAAGCTCAAGGCCATCATGTTTGGCTTGTTCACAGCTGCATTAAGACTGGGAGGGGGAAGTGTAGTGAATAGCAAAACCCAAAACTGGCATTTGGATGTGCCAATGAAATATTCTATATCATATCATGTTTAATATATTATCCAGGGCTGACTGGAAAGGGGGGTGATTCTTCCTGGCTTTCGCTCGGGCTCTCGCTCTTCCAGGATTATGGTTTCAGTTCGGGATTGTCGCTCTTCCAGGATCGTTGTCTGGGAACAGGCCAACCTTAGTCGGTGGGTGGTGAACAGTTGTACTGGGTTATCACTCATTTGTATGTTTTATTACTGTTATCATTATCACTATTATTTTAATATTAGGTGTGTTTTAAAGTTTTCTCTTATTTCTATTATTAAACTGTTCTTATCTCCACCTACAAGCCTCCTTATCCTTGCCCCCCAATCCTCTCCCCTGTCCCCTGGGGGTGCGGGAGAAGTGGGTGAATGGCTGTGTTGGCTGCTGGCCAAGGGCTGGCCCAGTGAAAATATCACACATTTTCCAAAGCATTCCCCCACTACCCCACTTTAAAGCAAGGAGTATACTTTAAGATTTCAGACTTTCTCAATTGCAGCTTTTAACAATGATGCCAGGTCAATTCTTTTTAGATTTTTTTTTATACCATTGCTGTCCCTGGCCTTCCTGGAAAAGCAGGATTTTGCATCTTGTTTTGAAAGGAAGAGTAAACTGTTAGGAACTTGTGACCTAATAAGACACTTTTAGGACCCGCATGAAATTTTTGGGAAGGACAGTGACCTCTGATTGCTGCACTATTAGATCTATCTGAGCTTTTCTAATGGAACCGCCACTCCCATCCTTTCTTCATCAATATCTCTCACCTCATCTATAGTAAAGTATCTAGTCTTTTGTTGTATTTGAAGCTGTCAGTCAGTTTACAATTTACAGATTCATCAGCAAAAGAATAATAATTCCTCTTTCTACATTTCAAAATGGGACAGAGTGATCAAAGATCAAGTATCATTTTTTCTTTCACTTTCTTTTTTATTATTTATATTTACTCAGTGCCATGTTAAAAAGCCTGTGCTGTCATACCAGTTTAATCTGGGTTTTTTGAGTTTCAAGAGGTATACTTACCAATCCTCTGTTAAAAGAATGTTTCCATTTGGTCATCATGGCTTGTATAGTTATCATTCATCATATTATTATTACTTCTCATAATGTTTTTGTTTTTCTTTTTGTGGGTGTGGTTTTGGTGTGGTGGGATTTTTTTTACATTAACTTTATAAAGCTCAAAATATATCTGCTACAATCTGGCCCAATTTAGCAATGGGCTTTTTCTGCTGTTCTTGGTGTTAATGTCATAGCTCTATTCAAATAAAAAATATAATGAATTGCATCCTTTAAAAGTTGTACATAATGCACCTCTGCTTTAATGAATCAAATGATTTTTTTAGTGTATATGTATAATTAAAGATGTCTATGTTTTGCTCTAATTCCCAGATATTATTGCAGGTCATTTTATTACCTTCTGCTTTAAAGTAATTCGGTAATTAAATTCCTATTCCCATAAACAGCATACTTTCAGACTAATATGTGATCCATGTGGATGACAGAGTATTCAGTGATACATGAAATTACAGTCCAGCCGATCTGCCACAGTTATAATCGGCCTGATATGGAACCTTTTTATTTTTTTCTCTCTTTGTTGTTGTGCTGTGGGTACCCTATCATTAGACTGGAAGAAACTTCTGTACTTACTAGCACAATGGCAAGACTGTCAAGAACCAGCCTGGAAAAGTATATTTAGTGACAAAATAATGCATTGATTGCATCTTATTTTCAGTCCATCTCTATCTAGGATTATGTGTTGTTTGAGAGAGTTGTGTATACAAATTAGAATAATTTGTTTACTTTACTAATGAAATGTTAATTAAAAGACAAAAATATTATTACCACTAGCAAATAGTCTAATATCATGCTGAAATAATGTACCCTTCTGCTTCAACAACGTGACATTGAAAGATAGTTACATATCAGCTAGACCTAGTGAAGTTTGTAGCCTAAAACAGATAACAGGAGACTTGAGGCATCAAATCTTTGCAGTAGGGCAGATAAGGTAGTGATGTTAGAATCAGTTTTGTGGAGACAGAACTGTTGTAAACAGGCCAAAAGATGAACTAAGCATGCACAAAAGAAAAGTTCAACTAAAGAGCACGGTGAGAAAAGTTTCAATGACCACCAAAGGACCACAGAAGACCACCAAGAGACTCAAGTGCGCATGCAAAAAAGGACGCTTACATATATTAATGGATTCCTGGAAATGTAATGAGTATGTTAATAATTTCTTGCAAAAGTAATTAATATGCATGTTTTGATAGTATAAGTCTTTTGTAGAGAGATGAGTTGGTATGCACAATAGGTGGAGCGATCCCCAGTGGCGCAATAAAGAATGTCTGCTTCTTAAGACTATATTGGTTTTGAGAAGTTCATTCCCAATTTTGATGACAAGTCCTTGGGACTAGGGCTATTAAAAATAACCTTATTTTTTAAAAAAATAAAAAATATGTATCAAGCATAAAAATAAATATGTCTTAACTGATAAGTAATTCTGATAGGTAGCTGCAATGCTCTCTCTGCTCCTGTAATTATTAGAATTAGTACTTGTTCAGTATCAAACTGCAAACCTTTGTTTACTTATCAAAATATGTCTCTTATATTTCTGAAATTCCTTGATAATAGTTACAGCAGCTGCAGGTGATAAGGTCATCTCATGCATAGCGGTCAGTCATTTAATTTACCTTTTTCTGCCTTTTTTTTTTTTCCCTGTTCTATTTGTAGTGGAATCAGCCTCCTGCTTCTGAAACCTGGGGTCATAGCAATTATATAATATCGTGTGTTAGACTGTTCCAGCTCTGATTCTGAACTCAGGGTTAGATCTTCTCTCTCATCTTCACTTCCCTTTCTTACGAGTTCACTGTATCTGAACACTGAGCTCCTTGGGAGGTTTCACACTGTAATATTCGTGCTAGCCTCACATGTTTTGGCAACCAACTCTGGTAATGCTGTCTTGGTAGGGTATGCTGAAAATCCAGCGTGGGCTTTATGGGGAGTACCTGCAATGTGCAACACTGAAAACAAAAGTGTAAATGAAGTTTGGCACCGAAGAAATACAAGCTCATTATTTTATTTAAATAATTAAAGCATGTATTCAGCAGTAATGAGCATGCTATCTTGATTGTGCTGCACAGCAAGCACATATTCACCATAGCCTGAAGGGACTGCAGTCTCCTTAGCCTTTCACCTCTTGCTGAGAATGCTACTTAGTGCTTGTTGTGGTCATGGCTTTTTACAGCTTGGATTCTTGCCACCTGGAAATTTCCTGAGACCACAAATCTATCTCACTTAAGCCAGTGTACATCCATCAAAGGCTAACAATGTATGCTATATGCTCTCATTTGTTCCATCCAGTTGCTGTTTGTAGAGACATTTGGATGGAGAAGGGCATGGGTCTGAAGTAATCTCTACCACTCTGTATAACAGACAATATAAACACATATATATTGCATTTAATAACCTCTCCCTCAAGCAAAATGGTTGTCAGATAGGAGAATTGTATTGTCATAAGTATTCATGCATACAGAAGTCTTCAAGAAATGTTTAGTGTTGTAGTTTGTTGAAACTGCTGTTAAGGGCAAGGCTGTATTTCTTATTTTTCAGGAGCTGCAAATTTCTGCTGATTGTGGAAGTAATTACTGATATCCTCTTCTCATCCCTCTGTTTGGTCCCTATGACTACAGTGCTTTTTGGACTTGACAAGCAAAATAGATTTCACACTGTTGCAAGTACTCTGATAAAATAATCTGAATTTGATTATATAGATGATTTGGGTTTAATTAAGTAGAAAATTATAAAACATAATGTATAAGTTAGGATTGTTAGCTTTGAACTAGATAATCATAGAAACCTCACCAAGAAGAGACCAGAAGACCCAGGCATGTTCTAGACATTAAATTAGTACTGAAGTTAAGAACAATGTATCTTCATCATAGAATTTTAGAACCCGAAATTTATTACCTTGGTGTTCACAGAAGCATTAAGACTCTTTGTTTTACTGACCACTAGGATGTGACAAGAGAACGTATTGAACTAACTCCTTGGGACAAGATAGACAAAAATGTTGGAAACAGGCCCAAGAAAGAACTGAGCATGCGCAAAGGAAAAGTACTACCAAAGGACACAGTGATGAAGACTATCGATGACCACCAGAAGACCATGTCAACCACCAGAGAGAGGAAGTGCGCATGTGAAATGGACATTTACATATATTAATGAGTTCCTGGTAATGTAATGAATATGTTAATGACTTCTTAGAAAAGTAATGAATATGCATGTTTCAAAAGTATAAAGCCTTTGTAGAGAAATGAGTTTGTACGCATGATAGGTGGAGTGATCCTCAGTGCATCCGGTGCCGTAATAAAGGAGTGCCTGCTTCTTAAGACTACATTGGTGTTAAGAAGTTTATTCCCAATTTCAGTGACACACTTGCAAAAAAAAAAGAAAGTGGAGGGGAGAGGAAACACACATAAGGAGAGACAGATCATAATTTTAAATGTACATTAAGAGGAAAATGAATATCAGATAGCATTTTCCAAAATCCTATCTGAAGCTATCGCTGATTTTCAGTTGACTTCACATTTTGATGGAATTGACCTCTTGTCTACAGATGGCATATCTGCTAGACTCTTCATTGTCTGCACTTTTGCTTTCAGACCTTGAGCTGTGTCCAAGAGAAGATATTCACGATTGTTCAGGTACAGGGTTTCTATCAAATTTATTTCTACTTAGGAAGAAATAATAATTGTTCTTTATATACTACATATGAAAAAAAGTTAACTAAATGTTGTGGTGGTGAAATCAGCTTTTTAACTTTCTGTGCTAGATATCAGAGACATAACAAATTCACAGCAATTCAGCAATGTATCTGCTCTTAAACGATTAACCTCTGAATGCTTCCTTTTACTGATGGCATGAATATGCAAGTTTTGTTCCTGTGGTGGGTTTTTTTGTTTGTTTTTTTTTTTTTCCTTGCAAAGCAACATGCAATTGGTAGTTGATTCTGAACTCAAACCCTGTCCTTGGGGTGCTACAGCCTATTTCTATCACTGATCAAGTGGTCTAAATCTCCCCAAAGTATCAGTCTTTGATGTACAGAGCCACAGAGGATCTATAAAATCAGGAGAGAATTGTTTGTGAGGTCCTCTCCTTCCACTTAACATGCAAAACCAGTCCTTGACTTCAGTGGTACCATTTGTGTAAACAATCAGGATTTTGCATGAACATCTTTAGGGTAATTGACAGATTTCTATCAGTGAACTGAAATCTCATGAAGTAATCTGAATTTCTGATTCCTGGGAATGTACATCACTCTTTGGGTAGTGGTGACTTGTGGAAACGTAGCTCTGCAGTTCAGTGTGAAATCTTTCCTGGGAAAGGTTGAAAGGAGAAAAGGCAAATGCAAACTCCTGGCGCTTGTTACCTTTTGATTTAACTCGAAGTCTTATGTTTTACTGATTATAGCGAGGGAATATTACACTACAGGTCTTTTGCAAGATGAAGCAAGTTGAGGGCTTCTTGGAGTTCCACCACCTGCAGTCTTATGCCACAGTGCAGTTCTAGTAACTGTTGAAAGACAGCAGTGTTGATCTTGAGTGGGGATAATGCTCATTATTCAAGCAAGTGACACTGCAATAACTCAATTTAAAATTTCTGGTCACAGAAAATCTTACTACTTGATAATAT
>NW_010308768.1:0-4749 GCF_000700745.2 Antrostomus carolinensis
CCTTTTCTGGCTGGCATCCCTATAGAAGCCCCTATTATTAATCTTTGTGTCCCTCGCAAAGTTCAGCTCCAGCCGTGCCTTGGCCTTCCTGACCCCTGGACAAAACTCTTTATGTCCTGATTGTGCTTTGAACAAGAAGTTCAACTGCATATATTATAGATGTTGCTTCCAGTCAACATTTCTATGATTATTTTCAGTACACATCTTGTACCACTTGTCAAGGTTTGAGAATGAGAAGCAGAAAACTTTCGCAACGTCTTTGGAAAAGCTTAGAACAATAAATTTTTTTCACAGGATAAAACTAAAAATGAAAAGTGTTAGTCAAGACAGAGAGATGATGTCAGATTCTTGTGAAAAGTTACACATACATCTGATGTAAGCTAACTAGAAGTACTTTTATTATTTTTTTGAGCCCTGGATTCATGCAGCTTCACAATCACAAAGTTTGAATCAATCAGCTGATACTAGGTTTGAGTCAAAGAGGTCTGAGGAGCATTGAGTTAGGTTAATTTTTACTTCCTACATCTAAAATAGCAATATGCAAACACAAAAGAGGAAAAAAGGTAAATACCACATATGCTTTAACAGAATTGGTTTCACATTACATCTTATTAGGTTACTGAAAATGGACACATTTTAAAGCAAAGACCTGGCTGTTCTCAGTGCTGAGAGGCACTGAGGCATCCTTGAGGCTGACTACTGGGAGTCCTGGAGTATAAAAATAACTAGAGAAGTGCACATTTGATTAACAAAAATAAACACCTCAGTAACTTCTGAACTGTGAAGCAACAAATGAACACTACTTAGCTGTAAAAGATTGAGTTCTAAATGATAAATATTTGCTGAATTTCTGATTGCCCAGGAGAAATTTGCATTGCAGATAAGTGATACTTTGAAAGGGTCATAGCACTTTTTGCATGTGTTTCAACACCGTTGAGGTTTAATTTATGTACTGTCATTGGAGAGAGGGAAGTATAATGGATTTTTAATTATTCCAAGTTACAAAGAGCAAATGAAAGGTAGTCCAGTTTCTAGACAAAGCAGGAAAAGAATTAAGAGTTATGAAGAGCAAATTACACAGTCGTACCCCATTAAAGTTTACTTGGGAATGTGATATTAGTTCATTTTAAAAGGTATACTTTAATTTCTTGATTCACTCTCAGAGTATAATGCTTTATCACATTTTTTAAATGGTTAACAAGGTTGCATGCACCAAATTAACTCTACTTTATTTATATTTGCATATCTTTGCTTTTGAGTAAGTAGGTTAATATACCATATAAAGGCAACAAAGCCCTGCTGATAGACTCAATTTTGCTGCCTTTTCTAGTTCTTTGCTTAAGAAAGTGGAAGTTATTCATATACTTTTATAAAGTTCTTCATTCTTAGATCATGCAGTAAAGTAAACCATTAATGGAACTTCGAGCTTAAGTTCTTTAAGTAACTGCTAGCACTTAGGATGAAAAGACAGAGAGTCAAACTGTTAGGCTGGTTTTGACAAAATTTTGCATTGGTGTGTTTTTGGATCTTAAACACTTTTGTTCAGTGACAGCTGATGACAAGGTAGATATAGTAATACTTTTCTATATGTCTTTTTATTCATTCTTGTTCACTAAGAACACGATCCAGCACCTATTAAAGTCACCAAAAATCTTAACAATTTTGATATGGATTTAAATGACCACAATACATAGAACATTTTTCCTCCATATATCTACTAGATCTTTATCACTAAAACTAAGTTTCAGTATTCTCAATTCTCAACACACACACCTTTCCAAGTCTGGTATGTCTCATTTTTTCTTTTTTCAACCTGGTTGCCAGTGAAAACACACTTGACATGGATTTTCTTTAAAACAGGTAAAATTATAAGTGTTCTTTTTTTGGGTTCCATTCATCTAAATATAGCAAAATTTCATGAATAGACAGAGTTTGGCTGAACTCTTTGAATAGTTTTTTGGTTTAGAATAAACCTGGAGATCTTACAAGAACACATTTTCTTGGGAAATTTAGAGCTGTTCTGCTTTTGGTTCTGCAATACTACAACAAACCCTGGTGATGTTTCATCTGCAGTTACATCTGGAACCCATAAGGAAAATTTGCATTCATAAAATAAAATGTTATCTAAATATTTCAGACCTTCATTAAAGGTTTGGTCTAATTTCTTGTCTAATCACAGATGAAACTCAAGTGGTGTTGGGGGACACTTAGATTTGGACTGGTTTATGTCTAATTTTCATCATCGGGATAACTGCCTTCTCTTGGGAAAAAACAATAATTAAAAACTTTGCCGCTTTTCGTAAAGATTAGCTTTATGGGAAAGTGATACAGAAAGTAAATGGATTGGATTCAGACACCTGTGATGCCTTTTTAATAGGCTTTGAAAGGCTACAAGGAAAAAAAGTTAAGAATTCAGTCAAGAAGTCCGCAGGCACCTACTGTTGATAATTTATATGATATAGTGCAGAAACTTCCCTAGTACAATGTAAGACTGGTTATGGACTCCCAGACTGCTTCTCTATATGGCAGTGACAGCTATACTTGAGCTATAAAGGAAATGAAATATGTTTTTATTACTGTGTTAAAAATTTCAAAATAGATTGATTTCATTGGTTTTTAGAACATTACTTGATTGTGTTTCACAGCAGAAAAATTCGCAATGGGACCTTTTGAAGACCCCTCGTATCTGGAGAGCTTGGGCACAATTTAGAGGGCTTGCAGCTGTGCAGTCTGTGATTCCACAAAAGGAAACCTATTGCTTCCATTACTTTGAGTTATTAGAGTTTAGTTCCTTTATTTTTCTAATACATACACAATGTGAAAGGCAGTTGGTTTCTTTTCACAAATTAGGTTTAACAATAAATGATAGCAGTTTCACCAGAAACGTCCCATATACCACAGAGACTATGGTCACGTCTGCTATCAATAACATAAAGTAATATCTGAGACACTCCAGGGGCTACTAAAAGAGGAAACATCTACCATATCAAGTTCTTAAGCCAGAAAAATCTAAAATGGCAACATCATAAAGTCTACCACTGTGAGTAATGGCAGATATGGATATAAGTCTCAGGCCCAGCCTTAAATATATTATATTACTTCTGCTTCTGCTATTCCCTAGAGACTGTTACTGCTCTCTGTGGGATGGAGCATGCAAGCTACCAAAATTTTGTGTTTACTACTGTTGGCAGACTGTCTGTGAGAGCAACAGATAAAAAGGGAAATCAAGCATGTGCTTTCCACTCCTGTGGAAGTTTTCCAGGAGATATTTCAACCTGCCAACAGGGATTCTACCTTCCCAGGTGCCCTTGTACAATAGGTATGAGGCTCTGCAAGTGGAACCAAACAATGATGAAGACGATGGTTCATCTAGGTTGAAGGTGTTGACAAGGTTAAGTTTGCCTAATTCTTGTGTCAAAACAGCTTCCAGAAAAAAAAAGAAAAAAAAAAAAAGAAAAAAAAAAAAAAAAAAAAAAAAAAAAAAAAAAAAAAAAAAAAAAAAAAAAAAGGAAAAAAAAAAAAAAAAAGAAAAAAGACAGGTCATTGTAATAGGTTACTCTCCTGAGGGGAATAGAAGAGCCAATATGCAGACCAGACCCACTTCTTAGGGAAGTCTGCTGCCTTCCTGGGCCTGGGTTAAAGATTTGAAGAAAAAACTTCCTACCCTGGTGCAGCCCTTGGATTATCATCCATTATTGATTTTTTAGGTGCACAGCACTGAAGTTGTAATAAGTCAGAGGTCAAGAGAGACTTCAGGGCCTTGGGATGACTGCGTATGGATCAAGGGTACAAGTAGTGTTCTCCTCTATCCCTCCAGTTGCTGGGAATGGTGAGGAAAGAAACAGAAAGAGCCAGCAGATCAATACTTGTCTCCAAGCCTCATGTCACTGGCAGAATTTGGGGGTTTTTGATCATGGGTCGGTCTACACAACACCAGGCCTGCTGGCAACAGATGGGGTACACATGTCTCAAAGAGGGAAAAGGATCTTTGCACAGGAGTTAGCAGGGCTCATTGGAAGAGCTTTTAACTACATTTGAAGGGAGAAAGGGACAAAACCAGACTTGCAACAGGTAAGCCTCAGGGTGACATGCCCGTGTTTGAGAATTGGTATTCTAGCAAGGTCCTTCAGTCTGCTATCTGAGTTGAGAGAGAGGATGGAGATTCATGCAGCAGCAAAGATGCAAGGGATATTGATGTTTTCAAAACGAAGAAAGTGCCTGAGAGTGCTCACGTAGGAATTAGAACTTCTCTCCCCAAAAAAGTGACAGGATCAATAGCCCAGCTGAAGTGTACCTAGACCAATGCACGCTGCATGGGAAACAAACAGGAGGAGTTGGAAACCATTATAAAGCTGAAAAACTATGATATAGTTGGAACATGGTGGGATGACTCGCACAAGTGGAGCGCTGCAATGGATGACTATAAACTCTTCAGAAGGAATAGTCAAGGAAGGAGAGGCAGTGAGGTAGCCCTGTATGTTAGGGAGTATTTTGATTGTCTAGAGCTTAATGATGGTGACAACAGGGTTGAACATTTATGAATAAGAATTGGGGGAAGGCCAACAAGGCAGGTATCCTGTTGGGAGTTTGTTATAGACCACCCAACCAGGATGAAGAGACAGATGAAATATTCTGTAAGCAGCTGGGAGAAGTCTTATAATTGCCAGCCCTTGTTCTCGTGGGGGATATCAACTTACCAGCCACCTGCTGGAAATACAATGCAGTGGAGAGGAAACAGTCTATGAGATT
>NW_010308769.1:0-47721 GCF_000700745.2 Antrostomus carolinensis
TATCACAGAAAGAAATTAGGTTTGTTAAGCAATTATAAGCTCTAGAGGAAAGGGAAAATTTCTTCCTCCTTAAAGACAGCTGATCATCTTCAGATTTCTGTATGCGCACATGTGTGTTTGGGAAGTCAGGTCTGGAGTGCCAGAGATGTCTGAAGTGACAGAGAGTGAACACCTGTCGTGAAAGATATTGCCATGCAACTTTGAAGACCCTCAAAGGAGCAGGAGTCTGTCTGCAACTAGAGAACAGACCAAAGACAAATCTCAAAGGTAACAAAAGAAACTTTCCTGCAAACCTATAGAGGGAATTGTGTGAAGTTTATTCAGCCCAGCAAGCTACTGGAATTTGTTAGACTATAAGAAGCAATAGAAGAAAAATATTATAAAGTCATTGCAAAGGCACTGTAGGAAAAAGAAAGTTTCATATTTAATTACTTCAATCAAATAATTATTCCTGTTTTTCTCATTCTTTTTTTTTATAGCATCTCTGTTCTGTTAAAATGTAAACTATAGAGACTGAAAGTATTTTGAACCTTTTGCTGTTCTAAGTTCAAGAGAACAGGGACATGTGAGTGTGTGTATGTGTGTGTGCCTGAGAGGGAGGAAGGGAAGAGAGAGGGAGATTCTAGAAAATATTTTAACAATATGAATAAGTCATAGTTTGCTTAAAGTATGTGCACATCTGCAATGTGTTATTCTTGTTAGTGACATAATCTACAGCTACTTTTGAAATCAATGTGGGTGAAAAGGAATTGATGTGCAGAGTATCGGAGAATATAATTGTCACACTGTATACATCTCAATGTGTTTTATTTCAGAGTAGTTTCAGTTTCCTTCTGTGGACTGAAAGCCTATTTGCTGCTGAAGGGCATTTGGTGCACTCCTGCAACACATCTCCCACTGGTTTCTTCTGAAAGAAGTTCCTGTGCAAGCTGAAATAGTTTTAGTAGAGGCAGACAATAAGGAAATTGCTTCAAAAGCTTCCTCCTAATCGAGACTAAAATTTTAATTCAGACATGCTCATAGAATATGATGCTCTCCTATTCAAGATTTCTTTAATTCTTTGCTCTTTTTGCTGCTATACAACTCAGGAAGCTCTGTGAGTAATCTTTGTCCCTGTGAGTCAGTTTTATCATCAGCTGAGGATCCATTTTATTATTTGCATAAGAACATTGTTAAGGTATAAGAATTGTTATAAGTGACAGCATATCTCTCCAAATGTATTATGCAAGATGTATGTACTCTTACTAATACTGCTATTACTCATACAGATTTCCCATTGTTGGTTCAGAAATTCAATATTTATTTGTATATATAATATTTTCAAACATATGATCCACACAGCTGATAATCTGCTTTCCAATGGTCTGGCTGGGATGGAGTTAATTTTCTTCAAAGCAGCTCATATGATGTTGTGTTTAAGACTTGTGACTAAAACAGTGTTGATAACACAACAAGTTTTTTTGCTGCTGCTGGCAGTGCTTGCACAGTGTCAAGGCCTTCTCTGTTTCTCACTGTGCCCCATCCGCAGCAAGTAGAATAGGGATGGGCAAAATGCTGGGAGGGGACATGACCTGGACAGCTGACTCAAACTGATCAAAGGGATATTCCATGCCATATGACATCATGCTCAGCAATAAAATTGGGACATAGCTTTTCCAAAGGAGACATTGCTCAAAGACTGACTGGGTGTTGATCTGTTTGTAGGAGGTAGTGAATGATTGCCTTGACATCACTTGTTTGTTGTTTGTGTGGGGTTTTGGGGTGTTAGGACTTTTTTTCTTAAAAAAAAAAAAATATCTTCAATTATGGTACTGAGTTTGTCTTGACTCACAAGTTTTTTGTAGTTTTGCTTTTCTGTTTCTCTCCTCTGTCCCATTACAGGGAAACAATGAGCGGCTGGTGGGTGTTCATTTGCTGGCTGAGATCAGCCCATGGTACCTCAAAACTCCCAACTTGAAAATGAGTCCTAGCACAGCCAAAACAGAAGAAAAAAAAAAAAGAAAACTCATGAATTGTTATTGAGATAGAAGAAACAAGGCTGTAGGTAACACAAGCCAGTTGTTGGGAGAGAAGTAACACTTTGTGCAGAACTGAAGGTGGAAGTCTACTGGTGGAAAGAGTTCTTACAATCTTTTCATATTTACCACACAGATATTTACAATATCTGGGATGTTGAGTTACAGGATATTTATCTTAGCAATGTATGACTTGTCATTTATATGCCTGAAAATACATTGAATATAAAGCTGATGTTTATTTTGAACTGCAAGCCCTGGGTTTTGTCCATCTACATCACAAGGTGCAGGAACCATTAGAGGCTGAACCAAAAATTTGCTGATGAGAAAGTTAGTCAGGACCGAGAAAGCAGTGCAGCTCACACTGGATTCTCAACTTTGGTTTCCTAAAGGAGGTAAGGGAACTAGGGGACTTTTTTCTAAGAACTAGAATTGAACAACATAGACATAAGAGTTTTAGAACACAGAAAATATCATGTGTGTATTTTCTAATGCAGATAATTATAACAATAAAAAAATAATTATTTTTCCCTCATAAAATTCCAGGTTTATGAATTTCAATCAAATTATTTATTTATTTCTACCTATAATGTAGATAACTAATTGTGTTTTGCTTCATTATAAGAAATTATACTTATTGTTGTCAGAAACAGGAACAGAAACCATTATTCTTTTTTACTGTAGACTTCCAGATAGATTTTTTTCCCAGCCAGATTAAAAGGCAATATTAAAAATCTTTAAACCATCAAGGTCTGCCAGGAGTCCTCCTCTCCACAGAACAGTCCATCAAAAGGGGTTTTCAGTGAATGAGCCCAAAAACATAACTTGAGTTCTAAGAGGCTCAGTTTCTATAGAAGCTACTGTTAGGGTACAAGAGAGATGATGAATAAATGTTCACTGATTTAGAATTTCTGTAAACACTAACTTCAGCATGATTTCCTATTCATTGTGGTTGCTGAGATTCAATTTATTCTTACTGCCTCATCCTATCTGTAAGTGTTCAGCTTATTAGGAATGTAAAATTATGTGGCTAATTTTGAAAATGAATAGCAATGTTCTATAGACTAATGACATATGGTAATTCTGGTTTTATATAATTTAAAAACATTGTTCTGAAACCATGTAATAAGTAATTAAGAAAATTAGAATAACTATGTGCACATTGTTCAGCATTTCCTTGATTGAATTAGATTTCATAAAATGAAATGTTAATATTGAAAACAAAGCATAAGTAATGATACATATGTTCATATCAAGTTTAAACAGTAGATGGTATTTTCAGAGAAATATTGAACTGCCTGGTTTCTTACAGGATGTCATCATTTGATCTGCAGGAGTGAAATGAGTCTAAAACAGAATTAGGGATAGTATTAACTTTTTATTTCTGCGTAAATAAACATAAAAAAAGCTCATTCAGATATTTTGTTTTCTACCGCTTATAAAATAAAATGTATTGAGTCAAATGTGGTACATTCTTATGAAATAAACTACTGTAGAGATATAGCACTTTTTCAAGCCCTTTATTTTTGTTTGCTTGTTTGTTTTTTTTCCCCACAAATTAATACTTCAGAGAGTGAAAAAATGCAAAATTTTAATTATTTTTTTTCTTCAGTATGAAGTTTAAGAATGACAAGTGCAAAGTTTTACACCTGTAACAAAATAAGCCAAATAGGCCTGAGCCCAATACAGGCTAGGTTCTGTGTGGCTAGGCAGGCGTCTTACTGAAAGGGACCTGGAGGTTCTGGTGAACTTGAGCTGTCAGTGTGCTGCTGCAGCAACAAAGGCAAATCAAATCCTGGGCTGCATCCACAGGAACATTACTAGCAGAGACAGAGACATGACCATCCTCCTGTACTCAATGCTTGTCAGGCCACACCCGGAGTACTGTGTGCAGTTCTGGTCTCCACAATTCAAGAAAGATGCAGACAGACTGGAGAGGGTCCAAAGGAGGGCAAATAAAGTGATTGAAGTGCTGGAAAACCTACCCTATGAGGAAAGACTGAAGGAGTTAGATCTTTTCTCCCTGGAGAAAGTTCAAGGGGGACCTCATCACAGTATTCCAGTACTTAAAAGGTAGATACAGAGGGGATGGAGGCTCTATCTTCCCAAGGAGCCACATGACTCAGTTGTTCATTCCAGTGCATAGCTGGTAGAATCACATGTCCAAACTGATATCTTCCTTCACAAACAGATTTATTATTCTTTTTATATACAGCTACTTCAACTTAATCAAATTTCAAACATGCAATATCAGACATCATCTTTCTGTTCTTCCACTTTTCTGACAAAATTTCCATTGTACTTATCCTTGTTGTTGGAATCTCAAATTCAGAATGCTTTCTAATCTTTGCAATGAAACATACATGTTAGTAAATTATGTATAGAGTGAGCAAATCTTGAACTTCTATGACACTAGATGAGCTGGGAATTAACCTGCTGATATAAAAACTTGATTTCTAAATGTAGTGTGTTGAACATAATTTTTTTCCATGTTAAATTTTCTCAAATGTTTGTGAAATTTATATCTTTTCTCTTAATTCAAATCTCCACAGACTTTTCAGTATGATAAAAGTCTAGTCACGGATGAGCTTATAAAGAACTTTAAATCTGCTGCTTATACCAAACCCCAGTGAGAATTTGTGTGAGGGTCCCTCCACATCTTCAGGACTCTGTAACACCCTCATCTGTGATATTCAAGAACTTTAAACTATTTTTTTTATTATTAACTTTCAGATTAATCTTGTCTCTTAAAAAATAAGTTAAATTAAGAATTATATGAAGGTATCTCCTTGGGAAAATTAAGCAAATCTGAGCTAAGGATGATACTTCAGAAATTCCTGTTAATGACTATTAATTGTGTTTTTTAACTGTCTGTAGGAAAATATTTTTCAGCATACTTACTTAGTCTCAACACTTTTACTTAATTATTTTTGGTAGTTTCCCTCCACTCAAAAATGAATCTGTATTCATACTATTCCTTCTGTTAAGCTTCTGTAAACCTCAACTTCATGCTCCCTGATCCTTTTTTACTCTGTGGAAATGAATTATTTTCCTTCGCTATGCAGATCAGCTCATTAATTGAAAGTCTGACATCATCTTTTTAACCTTTTTTTTTTTTTTCTGGACTTTATTTTATGTCCTTCAAAAAACAAAAAATATACCTAATAAATTACGATGAGTAGTTCTGATGAAGAATCAAACTGTCAAGTAAAAAACCATTCAGTTCTCAGGAAAATGAGTATGAATTTTGTAATTGGTTTTGGTGGCATCAGAATTCTACTCTGTTTTCCTTAGAAAATAATATGCATGCATACATTAAAAATTGTTAAATATATGTTTATTAGTTTTATGTTGGTGTATCATAGCTGTTGTTTTTGGTTGTTAATATTTGATATTACTTATCATAGGGAATGGTGCAAAAATAGAGGCAGCATTCAGTATTTAAACAGTAGATAAGTGTTTTATGTGCATATGGATAATAGAAGTAAATAGCTTTGTTGGTAAAAGCTGTCTTTACATGAATGCCTCTCTGTGAGAAGTTATTGCTCATTGGAGCCAAGGGACCTCTGGAGGTCATCTGGTCAAAGCCTCCTGTTGAACCTGTGCCACTGCTCAGTCATCTTCACAGTGAAAAAGTTTCCTGATATTCAGATGGAACCTCCTGTGTTTTAGTTTAGTGCCCATTTCCTGTCTTGTCACTGGGCATCAGTGAAAAGAGCCTGTCTTCATGCTCTCTGCACTCTCCCTTCAAGTATTTATACATGTTAACAAGATACTCCCTGAGTCTTCTCTTCTCCAGCATGAACAGTTCCAGCTCTCTCAGCCTTTTCTTGTAGGAGATATAATCATCTTTATGGCCTTAATCATCTTTATGGGGTATCATTGGACTCTGCAGTATGCCTATGTCTCTTCTACCGACAAGCCCAGAACTGGACATGGCACTCCAGGTGTGGCCTCGCCAGGGCTGAGTAGAGTGGAAGATACTATACTCAACATACATCAAAACTGTTCTGCACTTATAACATGGATTTAGGATTGTAGAATCATACAATAGTTTTGGTTGGAAGGGATCTCTAAAGGTCACCTAGTCCAATGCCTCTGCAAGAGCAGGGACATCTTCAACTAGGTCAGGTTGCTCAGAACCCTGTCCAAACTGACCTTGAATGTTTTCAGGGATGGGGCATCTACCACCTCTCTGGGAAACTTGTTCCTGTGTTTCACCACCCTCATTATAAAAATTTTCTTCCTTATATCAGTCTAAATCTACCCTCTTTTAGTTTAAATCCATTACTTCTTGTCCTATTGCTACAGGCCTTGCTAAAAAAATTGTCCTCATCTTTCTTATAGGCCCACTTTAAGTATTAAAGGGCCTCAATAAGGTCTCCTCAGAATCTTCTCTTCTCCAGGCTGAAAACCCCCAACTCTCTCAATCTTTCTTTATAGGAAAAGTGTTGCATCCTCTGATCATTTTTGTGGCCCTCCTCTAGACTTGCTCTATGTATCTTTGGCAGCATTTGGCTTGCAGAGCAGACATGTTTCTGTTTGGGATTAGATGCATCCTAACTGCTAAAACAAATAAAAATTCTGTATAACTCCGGTGAGTTGACCTCAGCCAGCAGGTAAACCCTTACCCAATTGCACACTCACTCCACCCCAGTGAGATGAGAGAGAAATTAAAAGAGCAACACCAAGATAAACTCATAGGTCAAGAGTTTAATTAGTGAAGCAAAGCTATAAATGCAAGCAAAGCAAAATAAGCAAAAAATTAAAATTAAAATTAAGAATAAGCAAAATAAAAATTCATTTGCTGATTTTCTTCATCAGGCAGTTGTTTAGGCTTTTCCGGGAGTGTAGGGCCTCAGCATGCATTGCGGCTACCTGGGAAGACAAATGCGATAACTTGGAATGTGCCCCCTTCCACCTCCTTTTCCCCAGCTTTTATTGCTGAGTATGATGTCATTTGACATAAGATATCCCTTTGGTCAGTTCATGTCAACTGTCTTAGTTTTGTCCCATACCAGCTTCTTTTTCACCCCCAGCCTACTCCCTGGCAGGGCAGCATGAGAAATGGAGAAAATCTGAATACTGTGCAAACACTGTTTAACAATGGCTAAAAAAATGATGTGTCACCAACACTTTTAGTCACAAATACAAAACATAGTACCATAATGGCTACTATCAAGAAAATTAACTTCATCCCAGCCAGACTCAGTACTTTCAGTTGGAATATCAGACTGATAAAATTTCTATTGAGGTGGAAATGCCTCTTATTTTCTTTTCTTGAAGTGAAGTAATGAAAGATTTAAACTTGCAATATCTAAATGTATGCCTTTAGGGGATGTAATTACAGGAACTTGAACATTGTAACTATATGGAGAGAAAGCACACACAGCTAGATATGGCATTGCTTAAGTAAAAGGTTAGAACAGAAATCTACATTTTGCTCACTTTTCCATGCAGGTTATTTTCTCCAATAAGACAGCTTCCAGTGGTCTCTTGGGTTGATAAAACTTTCCAGACTCTCTCTGGATTCCTGCAGGATTTGGCTGTGAGCATGTTGCAAGTTAGGCCTATATCCGTTCATCTGCCACTCTCTGGTCCTGCTAGAGGTATCTCCTTTCTGTGTCACTGAGTGCTTCTTCACCCTGTCATTCAAAAGCTTTAGGCATATCAGTGAAGATGTAGTGCTTTTTTCTCATTAAAGGGATGCTCCTGTTCTGATGCGGATTACCAAAGAAAGGTGACCCTCTATTACCTAGCTTCGCCTCTGTAGGGGTGAACCCATTAGAAGAACTAGAATAAACAGGTTTAATAGCATCCATCACACTTTTTCTCAGAAAAGGGTATTACACTACACTGTGGTGCAATGACTCTCTGATGAAATAGCTAATTTAGTTTGCATTCCTGGAACAGCTCATTTACAGACAGTTCAGTCTACAGTGTACATATGTGTAAGGAACACAAACACTTCTTGGGGTTACTGTTGGAAGCTTTATAGGATTGAAAAGAATAACTATCTGTCCCACTTTTAAATTCAACATCCACAGAATAATAAGGAAAATAAAAATGTGTTAGCAAAACTTCACTGTGAACAGAGTTCTTGCTCTAGGCAGGATAGAGCTTTTACACACACCCCAGTACACAACATACATCTTAAGGTCTATGCAGTAGACCTGTGTTAGAGTACTAAATTTTTTGTCTTCTTTCATATGTTTTATTTGGTATTCTGAGAAAATGAAACTCAAATTATCACAGTAAGTGTCTCTTTCTGTCTCTACTAATAAACCATGAATTTATTTTCCAGATGAAATTACCATTTCATACATCTTAAATGTATACTAGATTTTCTACAGTTTTATTGAAAATATGCTTCCAGGTAGGAATGTAAGAGAGAGTACCTTTATGTGTCTTTGCAGAAGGGAAGGATTTTGGGTTGTGGTTTTTTTTTTTTCTTTTTTTCTTTTTTTCTTCCAAAAAATAGTCTCATATACCCCTTTGTTAAACTCATAGATACAGTTCTGGCAAGAAGACATCTGAGAACATCTGAATGAGTGTTCATTAGCTGTAGCAATATATTCTTCAGCCAGTTGCTCATGTTTCTCTGTTATTCCTGTATATAATAAACGGAAACATTGGTTTAAAAATGCCAGGAAAATGCCTGCAAAAGAATAGTGCAATTATTGGATCTGTATGTATGCCTACTAGAAAAAATGCAGTCAGCTTAATAGGTGGATAGCTTGCTTCCATAATCTTGGAAACACATGCACATATGTTGATAAAAAAAACACTGAACTAAATAAAATTAGGGGCAATGGATGTGAGCTGGAACACATGAGGTTCCACTTAAACTTGAGAAAAAACTTCTTTACTGTGAGGGTGACAGAGCACTGGAACAGGCTGCCCAGGGAGGTTGTCGAGTCTCCTCTGGAGACATTCAAGACCCTCCTGGACACCTTCCTGTGTGATCTCATTTAGGTGTTGCTGCTCCTGCAGGGAGATTGGACTAGATGATCTTTCAAGGTCCCTTCTAATCCCTAACATTCTGTGATTCTGTGACACCTGTGTGACAGCCCTTTCCCTTACCAGAGTCAATGACTAAGTATTTCCCGCTTTACTGAAGAAGTGAAAGACTCATATAGATCGTAAGTGTTGTTAATATCTTAATAAGAGGGCTGTTGACATTTTTAACAAAGAGATGACACTTCATTAAGAAATTTCATTGTCTAAATTTCACATTTATGAAGGTGTCTTTTCTAGCGGGAATATTGTTACAGATTTCACTCCAGGTATTCCCTAATAATGGAGATAATTCTGACTTGCAGACATGCAGCAAGTTTATTATCTTAGACTAAGCTGCAGTGGTTGGAAACTGGACTGAAGATAGACACTCCAATATTGTCCCACTTGTACTTTCTGCCTGTTCTTTATCCCCTTTCTTGATCATCCCTGTCACTACATTTACTGTCCTTTCAAAAAAAGTGACAGACCCCAATTTACTTCTTTGCTCTAGCTCTAGTTCCCTGCCCCACACCCTTATTTGTAGTTGTGATATGGTTGTTTTTAAAACTCTGCCTTTAGTAATCTTTACTTAGTGCTTCCCCCTTTACTAGACATGATGTCATTTGTACATTTCCAGCCTCATCCTCCACTAACTTTTTTTGTGGCAACAGGTCACCTCCACAAATTATCCTATCAGTATTTTGTCAAGAATGAGAGATGTAATTTTGCAGTATTTAAAACTGTTTTTTTTTTTATTATAAACCCAAGATAAAAGAAACTTCTGAATATTCTGAGGGTTTTCTTAAATAAGCATGGTCCTTTTGTTCACAGTCCAGACAAAAAAAAAAAAAAAAAAAAAAAAAAAAAAAAAACTAAAAAAAGTTTTTTTGGGGCCTAAAAAAAAAAAAAAAAAACCCAAAAACTACTACTTCTGATCAAGTATGAAATTCTGTTTTCCTTCTCTCATTCTATGGTATCATTAAAAGTACTAATTTCATTTATATACCATGAATCATTAAAAACTTATAGCTATCAGTACCTAGAAGTGGTTTTGTTTTTGTTTTTAAAATCAAATTTATGTAAACCAGTATACTCATTAAAAAGTAATAAGCTGATGAAGATATACTGGAAATTGCTTTTTGCTGTCTCTGACTTAGCACCAAAATTATGCATCAACAGCTTAAATTTTCTAGCTTAAAACACTTAAACAGCAAAATTTCTTCAGTTAAATCAAAATGAAAAATACTTAAGATCATATTGCTATAAAGTTACAAGACATGGGAGGCTTAGCCTTGTATGGTGTTTATGGTCAAAATCCACTTCAAAATTTTAGGCAAATGCCATGCCTAAGCATGAGATCTTAAATACAGCACCCTATCTGACTGTAGCACCTAGCACTCAGCATTTCACTTGATTAAATTCAAAAAGGCAGTTCTGAAATATATATATATTATTTCTAGTTTACATGAAGATTCTTATTTCAAACATTCAGATTTTCAAAGCTGAGTGCTTGCCAAGTATATGTCAATTCTAATCTACCTTGCAGATGCTGTGGATTTTGTTATTGCCATGTTATTGCTCAGTCTAGGTCACCTTTTGGTATCAACTGTTTTAAAATGTGTCCTTAGCTTTACAAAGACCTTGCAGATGAATATCTACCATACAAACCTTTTCTGCAAGGATCAATCAACCACAAGTTTTTTATTACTTAGGTAATATCACAGTCTCCTTGACAAGCTGGAGGGATACCAACTGACACTATGCATCTAGAAAGAAGTCTCATTGACAAGGAAGCTCACTGTACGGTTTGTATACTAAATATGCAAATATAGTGGTTAGGATTTTTTTTCAGTTACTTAATTCTTATTTGTTTCTTTATAATGTTCAAAAATGTAATCTGGAAAAATATCATGTAACAGCAATGGTGTGTCTTGAGCTGATTTACAACCAGGGAGAGAAATCTCCAGAGAGGGCACAAACAGGGAAAATTTATGTCAGTTTTCTGTAGAACCATAGAATCACAAAAGCATTTTTGTTGGAAAAGACCTTTAAGTTCACCAGGTTCAAGTATTAACCTAGCACTGCCAAGTCTACCTCTAAACCATGTCCCTTAACGCCACATCTATACATTTTTTAAATACCTCCAGGACTGGTGACTCAACCACTTCCCAGGGCAGCTTGTTCCAGTGCCTGATAACCCTTTCAGTGAAGAAATTTTTTGTCATATCCAATCTAAATCTACCCTGGCACAACTTGAGGCCATTTCTTCTTGTCATATCACTTGTTACTTGGGAGAAGAGACCCACCCCACCTCCTTTCAGGTAGTTGTAGAGAGCGAGAAGGTCTCTCCTCAGCCTCCTTTTCTCCAGGCTAATCAACTCCAGTTCCCTCAGCCACTCCTCATAAGACTTGGGCTCTAGACTTTTCACCAGCTTCTTTGCCCTTCTTTGGACACACTCCAGAACTTCAACATCTTTCCTGTAGTGAGGGGCCCAAAACTGAACACAGTACTTGAGGTGCTGCCTCACCGGTGTAAGGTACAAAGGGATCACTTCCCTAGTCCTGCTGACGATACTATTTCCCATACAAGCCAGAATACTATTGGCCTTCTTGGCGAACTGGACACACTGCTGGTTCATATTCAGCAGGCTTTCAACCAACACCCTCAGGTCCTTTTCCATCAGGCAGCTTCCCAGCCACTCTTCCCCAAGCCTGTAAGCGTTGCATGGTGGTGTTGTGACCCAAGTGCATGACCCGGCACATGGCCTTGTTGAACCTCATAGAGTTGGCCTCAGCTAATCAATCCAGCCTGTGCAGATTCTTCTGCAGAACCTTTCTACTCTCAAGCACAATCACCACTCCTGCCCAACTTGGTGTCTTCTGCAACCTTAGTGAGGGTGCACTCAACACTCTCATCCAGACTATTGATAAGGATCTTAAAAGAACTAGATCCACTTCCCCACTGGAACACCACATGTGACCATCTGCCAACTGGTTTTAAATCTATTCGCCACAACTCTTTGGGCCTGGTCATCCAGACAGTTTTTTACCCAGGGAAGAATATGCCCATCCAAACCATGAGCAATCAGTTTCTGCAGGAGAATCACAGAATCATAGGAGTTGGCAGGGACCTCGGGAGATCAGCCAGTCAGCACATTCCCTATGACAGGTTGCACAGGAAAGCATCCAGGTGAGTTTTGAACACCTTCAGAGATGGAGACTCCACAACATCTCTGGGCAGCCTATTCCAGTTCTGCATCACCCTTACAGTAAATAAGTTTTTCCTTAAGTTTGTCTGGAACTTCCTGTGTTCCAGTTTTTGCCCATTGCCCCTTGTCCTGTCACAGGGTAGTACTGAAAAGAGCCAGTCCCCATCCATTTGGCACCCACATTTCAGATATTTATAGACATTTATAAGATCCTCTCTCAGTCTTCTCCAGACTGAAGAGTTCTAGCTCTCTCAGCCTTTCCTCATACGGCAGAAGCTCCAGGCCCCTAATCATCTTCATGGCCCTCCGCTGGACTGTCTCTAGAAGATCCCTGTGTTTCTTGAACTGGGGAGCCCAGACCTGGACACAATATTCCAGATGTGGCCTCACCAGGGCAGAGTGTGAGAAGAACTAATCACTATTTGCAGGTTGTGGGTTTCTTTTTTTCTTTCTTTCTATGTTCCTTTTTTTCATTCAGTTGTTTACGTTGTCTTTCAGTTCATTTTTGTCTGTAAATTCAGCTTATGCTCAGAAAAGTAGAAACATCTTCACTAGTAAAACTTACATAGCCTTGAGTGTCACTCCCAGGGAATCTGCAGGATTTTCACATGAGAGAGCCCTGTAGAAGTAGTTAAAATACTGACTTGCCCTGTTCTTGTGCTAAAAGTAAATTCTTTTACAGAATGGTTTGAGTAACTGATGCCAGTGACCATTTCTCAGTGCTTGTACTCAACCAAATAAAGACAGTAAGCTCTTATTTAATCTTATGGTCCTTTTAGGAAACAAATATCTTTTAAGAAAGATTGATAAAAGTATGAAAAGTCTTAATAAATTAGATACAATTAAGTCTGAACATCAATAATGCAGAAAATATTAACGGTGGCTGATAATTAGAATTGTGGGTGTCACAAAGCAGAACTGTGAAGTTAGCCAGTAGGTTCATGCTTCCTTAAAGTAATTCTATCAAATGATTATAAAGTTGTAGTTGTAGATCTGTAGAGCAATCTTACAGTAGTAATCACAGGCAGTTTATTGGAAACTTATGCAAAGCCATCTTGCAAATCCTTCTTTGCATACTACAGAGCTCAGTCAAGGGGAGATTGTAAGCAGCAAGAATTATTCTGTGGCAGCTATTAAATGAACATATCTATCTGGAAATAACTTTTCAAGCATCACTGCTGTGGAAGAACCAGCTGGCTCCAGAAGAATAAAGATTAGCTCAAGATCTGGTACAATGTGCTATGATAGATAGCGTGGGTAATGGCAATGACAGTTACAAATGCCTGACATTTTGCATTACAATTTTATTTTCAGTGTCTTCCTTTTTTTATTTTTTTAATTTTTTTTTTTTTCTTCCCCTGGTCTGTAAGTGTTTTACTCTGGATATTTTCACAGGTCTGAGTTTTCTTGCAGATTTTAATCTGAAACCATTCAGTTGTTTCCTCAGTGGCATTACGGGAACATTTATTATTATTCCATTTAAAAAAAAAAAAAATCCTTCTTATAATTTTTTAAAGAGCTTCTCTGTTTCAAGAGGACAGGTATGATATTTGGTTGATGCTTTGCCAGTATATCAAGGAAATGTATTTGCTATTTTATTTTTTAAAAAGTAAGCTTGAGCTTATAATTCACATTTGTTCACTAGAGATTAATTACAGTTTGGCAAAAATTTATTCTTCTCTGTTGGTATTTAATCAAGGCCATATGGGCTGAGCATGATTTTTTCCTGTAATTGTTACTACAGGATGAAAAGGTACAAAATTTCGAGAACATCCAAGCCACTGGGTATTGCCTAACTCTTGTATTCTTGCTTTGCAGAACAAATTGTCTCAATGTAGCATGACTGTATTTTGTTTTTCTGTGGTTCTCTTCAATTTATTGTTCTTAATGCAAATTTTCTGAAGGAAACATCAGGAACTGAAGTGAAAATGCACCTACTTTGCATTATTCTTTTGTGAAATTCATCTGCACTATGTAGATTGCTAAGAGAGAGCATCTAAAGTAGAGATCAGATGATGGATAGTCAAGTTCTGTGAGTACTATTTACACAGTTCCACACAGAGCTTGCTGAGAATATGTTCCTTACTGTTGCGACTACCGACTGTTTTCTAGTTCGCTGATTGTTGAGATAAATAGAGATCTATGCCACTGTAGCATAAAATCGCTTTTTCCATTGTCCCCTCACATATTATCAGTGTATTTACTCAGGCTTGATAAATTGTGGTTGATATAAAGTTTTCTTTACAGAAAAAAAGGGAATGAAATAGAAAACTGTCAGATATACAAATTGCAATACTGCAACTGATGTGAAACTGCTACAATACGATAGTCCAGATGTTCGTTATCCTCAAAAGCTAAAAATAAAATGCTTATTAATGTGTCATTGCTCTTTGCTTTCCACAATACTATTTTTCCTTGTAATAAATTGATCTTAAAAAAATTATAATCATACTGCATCAAAAAAATTGCTTGCAAACCTCATATATAAGTTGTCAGTTTGGAGTATTAGAATAGATAAATGTAATCATTAATAATATAATTTTAAATTTAAAAGTCTATTTTCAGTAAGTGTGTAATTATTACTTCACAGTCTTAAAATTAAAATGCATTTTATGTTATCTCTTACTAATTTGCATTTAAAATTAGATAACAAGCTATGCATAGTTAATACAGAGGAACATAATTAACCTCTATATACTCAATGTCTTCTTCCGCATTTTAATCTAAACACATTCAAGATATGTAATTACATGCAATTATGAAATAATTAAATTGATTTTTTTTTTATTATATATTGATTACATCAGAAGCCTATATGGTTTATCAACAACTACAGAACATATCTATTCCTAACTGACAAGTCTCATGCTTACTACTCTTTGAAATAACACTTATTAAAATATATTAACTTAATAGAAAAACAAATGTTCTGCCTATTAATAAAATATAAATAATCTAGAAACAGTGCAAAAGAATATTTGGGATTCTAAATTTAAATTATCTTTTAAAAATTTGCTATTTTAAATAATGGAAAGATAGACGGAGGAAATATATACATTACCATTTGAGAATATTGTAAAGAATGAAAGAAAACTAAAGTATATAGTTATCTCACTAAAAAAAAAAAGAATATTTTTAACAAAAGTACTTCACAGCTGTACTGTACTTTGATGTTGTAGAAGGTGGGTTTTTTGGGGGGAAAGTCTAGAATACGAATATGATTTACGCAAATATAATACACTCAAAGGATTACGCTCTCATATAATCTTATTGAAATCAATGGGATTTCATTAAAAATTACTCTGATCATCCTGAATTTATAGATAGTTAAAAGATATCCATTGATTTTCTTTCATCAATCATTAAACTGGAAGTTAACAATGTTTATAGGGAAAAAAGGATACGCTTAATAATTACTATTTGAAGGGAAAGATCCTGTAGTCTCAATATATTTCTAAACAACCAACTCTGGTTGTGACAATTCCCATTTTAGGAGTCTGAACCATTCCTGATGGTTGCTGCTGGATGGATTCTCTTCTTCAACAGAACCTATTTAGGTTTATACTTGTTTCAGACCATGCTGCAATCCAGTTGATTCTCCTCTCATTTTTGTATCTCCTACTGTAATAGGCCAGAGGTCACAAAGGGCATTTTGTTCTTACATAGACACTAAAGATGGTTCATATTTGAACTGTACATGTTTCCAAAAGGGAATCTCCATTCAAGGACTGCTGCCTTTGGGAGAGGACCTTACCTTCCTCTTCAAGGGCAGACACTTTGTTACACATTGTCACCTTTTGCTTGGTGGCAGTAGGAATTGATGAAGAAAACTGACAATGAAGTTAAGGTGCACTTGCAATAGTGAGAGCAAATATAAAACATAAGATTTGTCTATTACACACAGATCCACCTAAAGACATGGGGGAAAAATGTAATTCCAATTGCATAATTAGGTTTTCTTATGAAACAAAAGGAGATGTAACACAGAGACTTCTATAATGACATTTTTTTAAAAAGAGTGACATTTTCTATGTAAGTATTTTTCAGCAGCCTCAGAAAGGATTATTTAAAGGATAAGCAAAGAAATTTTTATTTTCTCCAGACTGGAAAAAGTGACTGTTAAATCCAGTGGCATGTGGAAGTTACTATGTCCTCGAACAAAATCCAATCAACAGCAATCAATCCTTTCAATTCTGTAATAAAGTCCTGAGAAGATGAAGCTTTGCCACTGAAATGTGACATTGTTTTCCATTAAATAATGAAGCAGTTATTGCCACAATAAACCAATGTCAAACAGTAGTGAATAAGGACAATATTTGTCTTTATCTAATATTAGTGCATTTTACTGAAGTACTTGAAATGCTAGACAGCAGTATACATAAACCATAACCATTGGAATATTACAACATATTTACTTTGTCAATGAAAAAAAAAAAATACTTGAGTTATATATTTGTTTGCATTTTATTCATTCATGAATAATGAAATGGTTATCAAAATTCTTGCTTTTTGTTGTTTTAAAGGCTGCTCTGAAAAGCAGGTAGAAATTGTGGATTACATATACTCCTCTCCACACTGGGATACATGTTTGGTTTTTTTTTTAATAAAAATAACAGTGTCTGAAAAACTCTAAAAAAAAGAGGAAGAATAAGAGAACAAAACTTCAGTGAGGTGTCTGAAATTCTGTAACAATGGATAACATTTTTCTGTCATATTATTTTTCCCCTTTAAATCCCTACTGCCTCACAGCTATTAACAAAATCACCTCACAATACTCAGTATTCATAGACATTGTCTCAATTTGCTTGGGTTTTTTTTGTTTATTTCTTTATATAATGGCTTTGAAAACTTGAGTGAATGTGCAAGCTGAAAGAAAGCATTCCTCTTGTCTACCTTAAAACATCCTAGAGGATAAATATCTATGTCCCAGCTAATCACTCTGTTCTCTTTATAGCATATAAAGAGAAATAGCCACTTTCAAGGCTTAATTCATCTGACCTTTTTTAGGTGTTTAATTCAGAATGAGATTAATCATCATCATCTATTGCAAGCACCTAGTCTCTCCATTAGTTATGAAGGGAGTTTAAATTATTAGCTCTGATGTACGTATCAACAGTGTGAATATCTAAGTTTTGTTAGATTGCATACTTGTCACTGTGGCAGAGATATTAATTGTCATTGTTTCCATTTACATGCCTTTTTTTTTATTTCTTTATATAATGGCTTTGAAAACATGAGTGAATAGGATAAACTCACTTATCTCTCTGACTCTCTCATGAGCTTCTTCCTTTAAAGTATGATGCCTGTTGGTGTGTTAAATACTCACCACAGTTACAGGACTTGAATCAGGAGTCTCCTTAATTACCAAGTAAAAACACGCCAATGGGAACCTGAGGCAGAGACTAAAACCTAAATCAACAAAGTCCCTTTCTCCTCTTATGATCTCTTTTAATCAGAAATAAAATCTGAGATATTTCATATAAAAAGTAAACTTTTAGAAAATTATTATTTTAAAATAAAAATCCAGAGCATAAAATTATCTCAGATAACACGATAAATTCATGGTAGAGATGAAGACTGCTTATATAACGTTTGTGATTGTTACTATGAAGGAAATTAACAACCTAACATTTTCTGAAGAATTTAATGCTTCTGTCTTTTATCAATGTGTTTTATAGTTTCTAGACCAATGCTGACTGAAAATGGACATACAGGTTTGTAAAGATAGATTGCTAGCAACACTATGAAATAATCTGAGATAAAACTTCCTGGCAGCAAAAAATTCGATACTGATGAAATTTATTATTAAGAATTTGAGTGAGAAATTTTTAACATCATTTCATTAGGGAATGTGAAACATCTAATGAAAATAACATAAGAATTATGCCTGTTTTGTAGTAACAGAAATCAGAGAGAAACTTTAAGAAAGAAAATGACAGTTAAGAAGGAAATGAAATGGAGAACACTGTAACTGCTTATATATCTCTCTTGCTGCATCCATCTTTTTAGTTATCATTTTATGATCAAACCAAATGAAATTTTAAGTACATATCTCTAATATGATTCTCTGTGATAAATGGCCAAAAGTGACAAGGGTCTATGATTTACTTCACGTGTTATCCACTGTGTAACAGAGGATAGAAATACACAGTGACTGTGATTAAATGGAAATGTAAAACCTCTAAGAAACAGGGATAATTTGGCTGATATTATTTATATATATATTTATTATCTTAAGAATTATCAGTAACCTATTAAAAAAAAAGTAAACAGAACGTCTATTTGTTGCTGACAAGCTCTAGTCAATCCATTGCCCCAAAAGCAGATAATTAAAGGATTTTAGATGTGTTGCTGGTGAATTCAATTTGACACATTAGAGTTTATAATCCCTGTGACCTCAATTATTGAGTATGAATGATGGCAAACATTACTAATCCAAATGCCTCGTGTCTGAATTTCTTTATAAAATCCAATACTCAGCTAACTAGCTGTGAATGAAGGTTATCTGAATTACAAAATACACCAACCTTCATCTTTCAAAAAGAAAAAAAAAAAAAAAGCCAATTGTCCTGCCTGTGAAGGTCACTGCTTTAACAATGTGCATTGCCTGTGCTCTGAAATGTACAGAAAAGAAGGTACAAAAAGTTTTGCCCTTAATCTTTATGTAAAAAAGGTGAAATTGATAGAATATATTAATTTTAGAGAATAACTGATTCCTTATATTTTTTATTTTGATACCTTCAGTAAGCCTACGCCAAAAAAAAAATCTGTATTACAGTAGAAGAACCTGATAACTTTGAAGAAATATACAGTGAAGCAGGAATTGCTGGTCAAAACTGAGATTCACATTCTGAAGCAGTAGAAGTTCTATATTCCAGTTAAAAAAAATTTCTAATATATTTCAAATTACTTTTTTGAACTTGGTATTTTCAGATTTGAAATTTACTGAAGAATATGGAAAAGATCCAGGCTGAGTGAATGACTGAATTAATTTATACTTTCAGTAAGAAAAATTAAATTTGCTAGGAAATTTTCTTTTCTTCTAGATCATGAAGAAAAACATACAGCACTGAATTTATTGAACATTGTATACTATATGGCATATATTACACGAATTACGTACTAATTGCATTACGCCTTCTAGGATATGAACAGTTGTAATTAATTATGCTAAAGCCAGGGAGGGAATATGCTAAAGCACTGTTTATGGCATGGTGCATTACCTGCTTCTATTTTTTTTTTGATAGGGGGAGCTGTTGAACCACTCTCGACATTGCTATCATTTGCCACTTCATTATTGAGATTCAGGTGTTTGTAACATGCTTTACATCTCTTTTTGTATTACATTGCAATAGCTGTCCTATAACTCTGTGTGCCTTTCATATAGGTCTTCTTTGCACACACCATGCTTCCAGCTTGCTTGCCTCACCCTACAGCTATACCAGTATATCTTTATAAATCACTATTCATCAAGTGAATCCTTAGCTATCATTTTGCCACTCTGACATCAAAATGACTGCTAACATTGTGACTGAAGCCATCTATGTCCTGCTACTATGGCTTATATGACCCTTCCTAGTAATGAGGACCCAAAATACTTTAAATTACGCTATGGACTCCATGGATTAGTGTTCATCAATCACCTGCAAAATGTACCTTACAGAAAGGGTGGATGTCATAATTCCTACTCTGGGGGCAGTAACATCACCAAGCCCCATGTGAGAATTTACTTGAGAAATGGATTATCCACATGTTGTAATAATGTATCTCAAAGCAAGAAGAGGTTTTCTTGGTTTTAATAGATGCAGAAGGGAGCTCTTTTGTGTGTTTGAATCCACAGCAGAAAACCCTAGAACAAAGATAATAAATAATGTGGACTGTGATGAAACCACCTCTATTTGTCTTTGTCTGTCTTTGCCTCTGGGATAGAGGCCAAGATGTCTCAATAGATTGACTGTAGAACTTCTCTCCCAAATATAACACTGCATAGGGCTAAAGGCTCTGTTGTGGTCTTGTGCAAAGATCAGCAAGGCATTGTCCCCGTAAAAAAAAAGATTAGAGGAGTATGTATATATATATGGCATTGCATCAATAGGACAACACAATATCACTGATTCCTAGTGCAGACACTTTCACCATTTTTTATTTTAGGCAGCATTCCTCATCTCTTTTCCAAAATCAACTTTGGTAGTTCATTAACCTTGTTAATGGCAAACAACGATCTGGTCATCTCAAACTTTCATGTCACCTTTCTCACCTCTAAGAAACTACCTGTTGACATCAGGGTGTAACAAGATACTATGGGCTTTTGTGTGATATAAGATTATAGTAAATATAATTTGAGGCAAAGCTGTCCCTGTGGAACAAGGGTTTAACATGATATATGAGGACAATTCTTGGTGCATTTTAGGCTACCTTCAAGTATTGCAGTTGCAGAAAGTAGTGTCTTTTGTATGTTTATTGTGCAAGCCCTGACACAGACTACTTTTTGGTCTCTGTCAAGGAACCAACTGTCCAATTGTCTTCAAAATAGTATTGTCTGCATTCTTATTAATAAGTTTTGAAACTTGAAACCAAGATGGAAGCAAAGAACGTGTATGCAATGAGTGATAACTTGGCAATCTCCAGACCAGCACATTTTTACCAGAATATGTCTACAAACTCATATGTTAATAAAAAACTTCCTCTCTTCTTCAGTAAAATGTCTCTCACTCATAATACTCTACATAAGGGAAAATCTCATGCTCTCAGAAGACTCCTACTGGTTCTTTATGTGAAACTGTTGCTTTTTGAAATAAGTTATACAAAAAGTATTCTTGATACACTCAATTATCTCATCACACATTCTAAGTTTCTACACTTTGAAGTAAGTCATACGTTTTCTTTGTGTCTGATAGACATCTACATTTATGCTTTCATATATGCTTCTATTGATACTGGTGATTGCACTGATGCACAAAGACTGAATCCATCTTCTAATAATTTCAATGAAGAAAGTGGTTTTCTTGACTTTTTCCGTTATCCTTCAGCTAGCACAGTCAATAAAGATAAACAATTAGAAAACAACATGATACAAATTAATGTCCACATGAATGTCATTGTGAGTAGAAATCCATCTTTCGTTACACTGCTTGAGTACTACTATGAAGCAGTACAAAGCAGGGTTGTCTATTGAACTGAGTTACTAAATTCCCAGCAAGGAAGAAGAACGAACAGCTGGAATAGAATGCTAGTTAATTAAAAGTCCCTTTAAATCAATGAGGAGTTTTTGAAGTGTTTTCCATGCTGTTAGAAACATACCAAAAATTTAAGAATTTTTGCTTAGATATTATTAATTATTGATAAAGAAACATCAGAGCTACTCTTATTGTGGTTGTTATGATTATTATTATTATCCTTCCATGAATTCATTGTGTATGCCATTTTCATCTTACAGTTTGTGTATCCTACTTTTTGTACACTTCTTACACTTGTACACAGATTCCTTAGACAGCTGAAAATAATCTTTTCATCTCCCTATCAAAACTAATTAGAGTGTTAATCAAAGAAAGAACCAACACCACAAGTACTTTGGACTGGAATGAATATGTAAGAAAAAGTTAATACTAAAATATCTGTGTAGATAAGGCTTTTGTTAATAGGATGGAATGGTTGATTCTTAGCTGATATAGATCATACCTGTGGCATAATGCTGTCCATTGGCCTTCACTGGCTGCTGAAAATGACACTGAGTTGTAGGTTTGTGCTGCTTTTACTTATTATGTGTAAATTATGTGTTTGTTCAAGACAAATTTCCATAAATTTTTAATATTTAATAATATTTTTATAATATTTGCATAGGTTTTTATACATGTTTTTAGGTGGTATAAATCTAAAGACTTCATTAAAATCTTTATCAAATGAGATATTGTCATTTACGTACTTTCACTAATGTATGTGTGGTTACATAAAATGAAAATCAGGACAGAATTTAATCACAAAATTTGTATATAACTGTATAACATCTTCTAACTAGAAGCATTACATCTGTAAATCAAGATACACCATGAAAGAAAAAAGTCTTATAAGTGTTAGGAAAAAAGTGTTTAAATCATCTGGAAATAGTACTTAAAGAAAATTTTCAGGTAGAAATGAAAAAAAACAGTTTGTAAGAAGCAAATGATACTTCTGGACTTTTATTTCCCTTTGTTTGAGCAGCTGCATACTGCAAATAAGAAAGGTATATTGATTTTTTTTTAATATAACTTTGGTTTTGAAAATAATGTTGAAATTCGTAAATATATATGGTTTACAAATATTTGCATTCTATAATTGCTTCTACAAAGGACTGGAAAGGTTGAAATAGACTAATTCATTTTTCCTTCTGCAAAGAGCAGCAGAATTTTAACTAGCTTCTTTTTCCAGTGTTCAGCGTCTGATATGTGATCTTTCATCACACTTACAGTCTCCGCCCCAAAAAAGCTAACACATGAAATAACGAAAAATAAATAACCACTGTATTTAGATAATAGGAATTTCTGAAAGTATTATGAGCAGTGCAAAGTTCTGCACGCATGCCATAATGGATTGTTAAGCAGGGTTTGATTTAATCATATTTCAGTACTGGATTTAAAAGAGCAGCTATAAAGTTATTTTGGTAGTATTTAACAAAAATTGCATTTATTTGGGAAAACTCAATGTTAGGTCTTTTGATTGGTACCACACAGGATCTACTTGTGTGCAAAATGTATATTTATTTGTTAAATGGATGTATAAGAAATGACTAAAAAAATAGGTTCATTATACAAAAAGTTGTGTGATTCATTTGCCATGAACATTTCTCAAAATCATCATAGGTTCAAAATAGATTGTCTAAAGTTGAGTAAGAAAAATTTGTGCAAAGATTGGTATTACAGCAGATTCTGTATTGATTTATGAAGGCATTAATTTGCCATTTAGCTCTTAAATTTGACTATTAATAATTCTTGACATTCAAAAGATAAATTATTTTTTTGCTTTTAAAACAAGTCTTGTGACTTTCTTAAAAATATGACTTTGAATATGTGTACGTTTCTTTAAAGAGCAATGCATTTTAAACAGTTTTTAAACAAAAATAACTTGAAATTAGTTTAGAAAAGCTTTTTTTATTAAAAAAAAAGATTTTTATTTTAAATAACTAATGTAAAATTCACGAGTCCTCTGAAACATTCCATAAGTAATGTTCATTGAGTTGTCACTTTATTATTAAAACACTAGTTTACAGAGACATCAAAAAAGTGTTACCATATATTTTGGCTACTATAGAACTGAGTAATTTATTTGAATAAGACTCAAAATGTACTAATCCTCAGAAAGACATTGCATGTTTTCCAGATTTTAGTTTATGTGTTATACAAAAAAATTACATATTTTATTGGAAATAACTTTAAAAGAATTGTTTAATTTATAGGATATCTAACTCTTAGTTAAAAGAGACAAAGGAAAGTTCATTTCAGTTTAGAAACTGATCACAGAAAACAAGCAGAAATAATCACATAATTGAGCAATACCGTGATAAAGATAACTGTGTGAAGTAAATTAAATAATTTAGGCTATTGTTGTCAGTCAAAGAACAAATAGAATCATTTGGTAGTTTAACAGCAGATATATTGTCTACAGATGTCTTTGGGAAAAGAAACATTACATCCTCTTTAATACTTTAGTATAACATGATTTTCTAAGAGCCCTAAAGCTGTTTCATTCTAACCAAATGTATCTCGTAATATCCCACTGAGACAGGTAAAGAAGGAATAGATTCTATTTATATGTCATAGATTTGAAGAAAATTTTAAAAGATCACAAATAACATCATCAACAACAAAACCAACAGATAAAGACCACACAGGAGAATGATCTGCTTGATCTTCAGGAAAGGAATGATAATGCTATAGTAAGCAAAGCTGGTTGACACTTGAGGCTCTAAATAACATTCAGAGCACCCATCAGAAAGAAGAATGGAAAGCCAAGTGCTAAGGATAGGTAAGAGATAAATGAAAGGAAAGAAAAAAAAGAGAAAACCACTTGAATAAATACATGAATACTGGTATACAATGACAGTGACAAAAAGCATATTAAATCTGAAGAGGGTTTCTTTTGTATTTGAAGATTGAACACCTACACTGAGAGCTCAAGAGGATATTAAGTAGCATGTATAAAACAAATAATTTTTAAAATATTGTGTGGGAATATAACAGAAGATTGGTGAGAAGACGACTGTAAGTACGCTCAAATGACTTGCAGTTGGGGTGTCGAAAAATACATACATCACACTACTAAACATTGTTTAGTCTTATGTGCTTGACAAGTAGAACATCTGCATTTAGATAACATAGGCCTCCTTGCAGGAGTATCCTGAACATGCCTGAGATTCCTTCCCTGCTGTGAGAAAGATCACAGCACAGTGGAAAACTACTGCCTGCAAAAAATCCCTGATATACACAGGCAAAACCAGCAGGTCTGGAATATCTCTCTCTCTCTAGCAAGGACTGAGCTCCACAGTGTCTGCATTCCCGCTTGCATGCCTCTGCACTGGGTACTGCTTCAGAGATCCCCTGGTTTGCGAGGTAACAAGAATGAAATTGCTTTTTGCAAATTCTGGAATAGAAATTAAAGAATAGAATTGCTTTCTTGCCTACAAGAAAGCTGGGGAAAGACTTTTTACAAGGGTATGTAGTGACAGAACAAAGGTTAATCACTTTAAACTGGAAGAGGGTAGGTTTAGATTAGATTTTAGGAAGAAACTCTTCACTGTGAGGGTGGTCAGACACTGGAACAGGTTCCCAAGGAAGTTGTGGGAGCCCCCCCCTTGGAAGTGTTCAAGGCCAGGTTGGATGAGGCTTTGAGCAACCTGGTCTAGTGGAAGGTGTCCCTGCTGTTGGCAGGGGGGTTGGAACTAGATGATCTTTAAGGCCCCTTCCAACTCAAACCATTCAAATATTCTATGATTTTATCCATAGTTTTTGTGGTTGTTCCTGCTTCCTGACTGTATTGCCTCACATGTGGGTCTTAAATTAGTGGATTCTGAATAAAACTTCTTTTTTATTTAAAAAAAAAAAAAAATCAGCTTTTAGCAGTTCTCTCAGTATCTTGTGGTGGTGGTTTGGGTGGATTCACCCAAGTACTAAGATACACCTAACTATTGGATTCACCTAACTACTAAGAAGAAAATTAACTCTATCCTAGCAAAACCAGGACATATCTTTAGAGCATTTCAAAAATTTGTCTTCCACATATCTTTGATGATTAGAGACACAGGAAAATATATCTTAGCATGAGAAATATTGAAGAATCTTTGGCATAATGTCATCTTTATTTATTGAGACTGGGCTAGAGAACAAACTCAGAGAGAAAAGAGAAAGACTGATTTTAGAAATGGTTTATATGCACACATACAGAGTACAGGAGCAGACAAAAACAATGACAGAAAATTGGCAAAGGACTACAGAAATATACTGCTTAATGGTAAAATAACTGGTGAAAATGAAACTCTTTTTCTAATTGGGAAAGCTGTGAACCCTCCAGCATTCTGTAACATTTCAGTTCCAGATTTGTCAGTTACAGAAGGGTTGGATGACATCTGTCATAATAACTGAATTTCTAATTTAGTTTAATAGAAAAATGAGTTACAAGAATGTCATCTCCTGCTCTTTAAGTGTTGTGTCATGAGTGGAGTTGACATGAGTCTTTCGAATAGAGGACTAACCAGACTTCTTGTGAGCACCTCTTGTGAACAGCAGGAGAGAATGGGGTTATGAAAATATTTTAAACCTTGTGCTAAAAATCTTTAATGACAACTCTGATAACTTGAATGGAAACAGCGATATTGAAACTGCAACATTTCCTAGAAAACACATTAACATGTTTGACCCTGTGTCTTGAGGAAGCTCTAAGTTAACAGACAGTGAAGACTATGTACGACAATACCAGAACTTTTAATTGCTCATTGGTTTTGGTATTTTTTGGTTTGTTTTGTTTTTTTTAATTGGTCTTGCACTCAGAGCTCAGCTCTTTAGACAAGAGCAGGTGATCTACATTGCAGTGGATAAATTAATAAGATAGTAGTATCAGCCATTGTATTCTGTTATTTGTTATTACAGTTAAAAATGAACTCCCTTTCTGTAAGGAACTTGAAGGCACCTGGAAAAGTAGTTGTTTTCCAAAGGTACAGTTTGATATGAAAATTTTTATAAACATAAGAATATAAAAGAAAGAAAATCATAATAATGTGTGTTAATACTTGTAGACTGCTCAGATCTGTATTAAAACTTATTTTCTATCAATCAACTTCCAAGATGTTTCAGAACAGCAAAGAACTGTCTTTTGATAATTGGCCTGGCCTCAACCCATCCACATCCCAATGGACATGCCTGATGCCCAGCGCTGTGATTGTCCTGGTGCCTGCAGACTAGCTGGGGTCTGAGCTGGGTCCTGCCCTGACAGATGTCAGGGAGAGACTGCCCTGCCACCAGCAACCCAGAACCCTGGAAGTGGCAGGTTAAGAACTGGCACTGAATTCAGAGGGACTGGATATCCTGGAAACAAGCTTAAAAAATATTTCAGTGTAGAAATAAATTAATAAAGAAAGCAGGGACGTAAACCAAAATCATATTGCTTTGATAAAAATTAAAAATACTATATGATGAAAAAAAATATGTGAAGGATAACTGTCCAATTGATGGGGAAAAATGAAGAGTCAAAACATTAGGACAGTAAGTTGCGAAAATGCATGACAAGTCAGACTTGTATTTTTTGTATTATATTCTAATAAAGAAACCAAAAATCTAGTTGATAATGCCATTTCAAAATGTTTATGTATTTGGGTTAAGATACAGTTCTACTGATTTAATTGAGCTAATTATTTGTTTCAAATATCAGATTTCTGTATTTCAATTTATTTTAGTTCTCTAAGGTAATAGTTGATAATGATGTATGTGGAACTATGTCATTTTTCTGATAGTAATGTTGAACCTCACAAGGGATAAAAATGTCTGCAAGTTACAGAAGATTCATATCTTTCCTCTAACTGAAAGGATACAACTTTTTCAGATTGTGAGTGATATCTTGTTTACATAAGCATTTATAGGAGCTCTGTGGTAATTTCAAAGGACTCAGATTTTCACCCTAAATCTGTATCCAAATACACATTACTGATTTACTGTTGAGCAAGACAAGACAGTTTACTACCAAGTTGTTGCTTCAGATCTTTATCCTTTTTAAATTAATGCAATCTTGAAAAACTACATTGATATAAACTGCAGAGGATCTGGACTGCTGTTTGCACTAAAGCAACCAGGAATTAGCATATATTTATCACTCTTATAATAATATAAAATATTATTATGAACCTTTTAGTTATTTTTGCTGTAATAATTCTTAAAACTTAATTAGAAAGACTGCAGTCCATGTAAAATATCCATGCCAGAAGCTATAAAAGATTTTCATGGTCACAAATTACTTTAGTACATGTATTACCTATTATTATTTTCATTATATTATTATAACAAAACAACAATGATAATGAATTTCTGTAATATTGGTTATAAATTTTCATGTTCCCTGGCACCATCACGTGAACTTCAAAAGGTATGTACACATCTGTCTGCTTGTTTTTATACCTTCCTTCAGCTGTTTTGGAAGAGATAGAAACTAATGCATTATTATTCAAACAGCACTACAGACACCACAAAGACTGATCATTCTGTGTCTTCCTCCCATATTATTGGGAGAAGTCATGAAATAGGATGGCTGTAATGCATACTGAAGACATCCTGCTCTGTTTTCTCCTCAAGAGATATGTACAGTGCTTTCACTCAGATATCACTTTGCACGAGAGTGATAAGCATATAGATGGAATACTGTTGGCACAGCTTTAACTGAGACACAAATGAAATGGCACCTGCAGGATTTGAAAAAATACACTGATAAAATGATGGGAGCATTAAATTATTCTATTGACAGTATATATGCAAAAACCCACAACACAATGTCTGTTAGAACCATTGCTGTTCTTGGAATAAGTTGTCTTAAAAAAACAAAAAAAAAAAAACAAACCTTTCTTTTCTATTCCAACAGAAAGCTTGACATTTGCAAACAGGTGACAACACTATCATTGAACCTTCATCACTTTTTAGCTTAAAACTCCACCAAGAGATGAAGATAAAATAAAATCTAAATATCTACTTAGTTTCTACAACAAAACAAACCAATTAAAGAAAGACATCACAACAGACTTTCTATAATTTGCTATACAAAGCCTTACCACTGACCCATGATAGCCTGTGGACTAGGACCTCACTGGCTTACTTGATTCCCTCTTTGTGACCCGTGGAGAACAACCAATCAAGACCAGAGTGAGAGGCTTATGAAGCCTAACCAGTAGAGCTGAGCAACCAATGTAGTTGTTTATATGGATTTGCATTCTTTATAGTTACATAGAAAAAATAAATACTACTATTGTTTGAATGAATGTAGAATTATTTATATCACTGACACATTTCCCCCACCACCAAATTTTATGATATAAAGAAAAGTAAACCATAAATAATGCATGGAACAGAGTTTATAATGCTTTTTCATTAAGGTTAAAATATTTTGTTCCACCTGCAGAGTTATAAACATCTGACATTTTACTGTCTCTAAATCTGTAGTTCTCAAAAATTTTAACTGATTCCACAAGAAAACAAGCTTAAAGAAATTCATAAAGTAATACAGTGGGAATCTTTGTTTATGAGATAGCAGAATCTCAAGCTCTTGCACTGTTCTGAACATTTGGAACAAAATGCTGTGAAAGAGAGAATCATAGAATCATGTAGTTTGGAGAAGACCTCTGGAGGTCATTTTGTCCATCTTCCTTGTTGTGGTTGAAGAGTTAGATCAAATTGCTTACGACTTTCTCTGCTCGAGTTTTGAAAATCTGTAGGATGGAGATTCTATTGTCTTCCTGGTAAAATTATTCAAGCGTTTAACCATCTCATGTTACTTTTTTTTTTTTTTTTTTTTTTTTTTATACATGGTTGGAACTTCCTATGTTCTAGTTTCATCCATTGCCTCTTGTCTTTCCAATGTGAACCTCTAAACAGTCTGTTTCTGTCTTCTTTACAACTGTCTGATAGGTGTCTGAAGAAAGAAATAAGATATTTTCCTCTTAAGGATAAACAAGCACAGTTCTCCAGCCCCTTAGTCAACTTGGTCAGCTTCGGCTGAACTTGCTTATTTATTAATTTCTTTCTTGTACTGAGGATCTCTACAGTAGGTACAATACTCTAGGTATAGTCTTACAAGTGCCAAATAGAAGGGAAGCATCTTTCTCCTTTACCTGCTGACTGTACTCTCACTAATACAGTCCAATAGACAGTTGGTCTTTTGCTGCAAGGTCATCCTGCTGACTCGAGTTCAACATGTTGTCTATCAAGGCCCCAGATCCTTTACTGGGAAGCTGCTTTCTATTTAGTTGTCCTCCAGATTATAGTGTTGAATGTGTTCCAGGTGTAGAACTTAGTATTTTCCTCTGTTGAACTTCTTGAGATGGCTGTTGACCCATTCCTCTAGTATGTAGAGGTTCTTCTAGCAGACCTACCCTTGAGTGCATCAATGCTTCCCCTGGAGTCCTCTGCAAACTTGCTGAAAGCACTCTATCTCCACATGCAGGTTGTTACTAAAGACATTAACCAGTCCTCAGTATTGATCTCTGAGGGATGAGCTAGTTGGGCTGCCAGTTGCACTTTTTTAACCAAAAATCCTCTCCCTTTGAGCACAACAGTCCAGTCAATTTTCCGTCCACATTATTGGCTACTCAAGTCCATATGTCTCCAATTCTGCTACACTACGTGGGAACTGTGTTAAAAACCTTTAACTTTTAAAGTTAAAGTATACTGTAGCCACTGCTCTCGCCATATTCACACAGTCATCTCATTGCAGAAGGCAGTCAGCTTAACGGAATATGATTTGTCATTTGTAAACCCATGTTGACTGTTCCCAATCACCTTTACATACCTGGAAATTGCTTCATACCCTTCCCAGGAACTGATGTTGACTGATCTGTAGCTCCCCAGACCCTCTTGTCCTGCTTAAAAGATTGATCTGCATTCATGTCAGAGGGAATTCCTCTGATCACCATAACTTGTCAAAGATGACAGAAAGCAGCCTTATACAGTCATCAGCCATATCCCTCAGCAGCTTTGGATACACTTATTTTGTCCCATGGACTCCCATAAGTCCAATTAGCTTAAGAGATTCCCAAATATAATCTCCCTGTGCTATGAGCAATGACTTGTTCCTACAGACTCTGCTTAAAGGCTTGGTGGCCTGGGGTGCTCAAAGAAGAATGTTATCAGTGAAAACTGAGACAAGAAATATGTTGAAATATCTCAATTTTTCCCAAGCCCCTTTTTTCACTACTCTACCCCACTGAGCAACAGACCACATTCTCCTCATTCTTCCTTGTCTGAGAATGTATTTCCAGAATCTCTTCTTGTTACACTTCACAATCCTTCCAACTTTCAGTTCTGGCTGAGTTTCACTTCCTTAGCTCCAGCCTTGCATGTTCTGACACTGTCTATATATCCCTCCCAAGCAGGCCTTCCTCATGTCCACCTTCTTTATAGTTTATTTTTTCTTTTGATATGTTCATTTATTGTGGTACATCATGGGGTTTTGATGTGAATTCATGGCTCAGTTTGACTCCACATGCAATAACCAAAAGAGCCATATTCCTCTTTATCTCGTTGCAAGATACCCTTTCCAGATAAAGATGCTAACAGGATTTTCACAATAAAATCAGAGCTTGCAAGACCTTGCAAACCACAGTCTTAAAGGTAATAAACGTATAATGCTTAGTATAAATCCAAGGTTCCGGCAGTGAGTTGTGGATTGCACCAGTGACACCTGTGAGAAAAGTCCAGAGGCTGTCCTGTGCCAGACACAACCTGTTCAGCCAGCTTGAACAGACTCATTGCAAGACACATCTGAGCCTGCCAGTGCAGTTGGTCGCACTTCTGTAAAAAACATATTTAAGGAAGTTAAACATCAAAACAAAAACAAAAACAAAACCCCAAACAAGGTCATAGCAGTCGGAGATGCTCTATGGTGGAGCTGGTAACACCCCTGAAGGGACTGCAGCCATTGGATAACCCACACTGCCAAAGACAATCCCCTGAAAGGACTGAGACCTGTAGATAAGCACATAGTGGAGCATGTACTTCCTGAAGGGACTGCAGCCTGTGCCTAAGTCCACACCAGAGCAGAGGAAACAGGTGGGAAGGGATGAGTAGAGAGATAAAAGTTTAAGGAATAAGGAGCAGCAGAAAGAAATCACTGCAGCCTGACCCCAACCTCTTGTTGATCCTATTGCCTCCCCAAAGGGATTTAGCATAACCTGCATTGATAACAGCAGAGTGGAAATTTGAAAGTGGGAAGGAAAGGGTCTGGAATGAAGCTGAACATGGGAAAGAAGGATAAAAGATATTTCTTCTAAGTGTTTAAGTATCTGTCTTATTTTTTTCTCAATATCCAAATAAATAATTAAAATTTTAAACTAACTGACAATTAACAAAGTTTAATTTTCCAAGTTGAGTCAGTAATAGGTGAATGGCAAGTTTTTATGCTCTTGTTCTTCCTATTTTCTCCCTTGTCATGCTGACGGGGGGCTGTGAATGAGTAGCAGTGTGAGTACTTGGCTGCCAGCTGTGGTCAACCCACCACACAGACAGACAAAACCCCAATTGTTGCTTAAACTTTAGGACATATAGAAATCTCTGGATAGCTTACTCTACAATACAAAAGTTTGCAAGGTGCTTGCAGCTCAATTTCTTATTAGGTGTGAATATGGAAGTCAATCAGCCCTAGGAACTAAATGGGGTAGTTTATATGCTCTATGAAAGATTCAGTAAGAGAGAGAGAGAATGAGAGAGAGAAAAAGAAAAGGAGAGTGATGGCGAGAAAGACCTTCCCAGACCTTGGGTAACACAAGCTGTAAAGCATAGAAAATATTCTTGCAGCTGTTTTCATTAATATATAGAGATGAGACCTCTCATCTAGAGATTAGATGAAAGAACTGCCTTCTCATCTACCTAAATATCAGAACATATAATTAATTTAATCAAAAAACATGACACACAGGTCCAAGTCTCTTTTTCATGAAAAGAGGTTCAAAGTCATTCCTTCTATTTCCAGGAAACTTCTATTGCTTATCATCTCCTTTAGTAATAGCTGTCTTAGGCATCTAACTCTTCACAGGATGTCAGTTTTCAGATGTCTAACTACATTCTAATGCATTTTGATTTCTATTCTGGGAGTTAAGCTTCTAGAGATCAAGCCTACTTCACAAATGTCTGTCTTTTATGACATGTAACCCAAAGCTTGCATCCATATTAAGATTTGGGCAAAAGTTCAAGCCAGTCATCCAATATAAATTTGATTCATGTCCATCTTATGAGGAAGGTCTTTTGCTGCTCAGTGCCTTAGATGCATTAGCCTTTGTTTTAGCAAAGGCCTTCCATTTTTAGTTCTGTAAAAAATTAAAATTTCTACATGTTTAAGCCTGTCTTAGCATTCTTAGTGCAATAGGTCACCTTAGGAATTGCTAGTGGATAAACTTATGGTCTACATGATATTGGTGTGGACAGAATTTTATCCTGAGGGGGCCCAATATTGCCTCAAGAATGAGATATGTAGGTATAGAGATCTCCATATGCTATAGACTTACTACAGGAGACTAAACAGATTTGTAGAATAATGTAAATGATATCTTAACTAGTGTACTTAATGATTTAGTTCATTAGTTAGTTTGAATCTTTACAATCAGCCCAAAAGATTAGGAAACCTACTTAATTAAGTCTCCTTTCCTTGGCACATCATTCTTGCACTATAGTTTCCAGGAAGAAGATAATCATTAGCCATAGAAAAGACAGAAAAAGCTTGTGAGGGTGAATACGACTGTGGAGCCAGAGGCCTGTTGCTCTCTTAAAAAATGAAAGCACACTAAACAGGATTTAATTAATATTAGCTTGTTTAACCTAAAATATTAACACATTGATATAAATAGCCAGGAAAAAATACATTTCTGCACCCAGTAGCCCAGGGAAAATAGTATTACCATCACTGAGAATAAGCTTTAAGCCCTTATGTTAACACTGCTAGAGCCCATCCTGACCTCTTAGGCTTGTTATCAATTGTTACGAAACTTGTGTGAAGCAAAGCTTAGTTTACTGTACCAAAACCTGAGCGTTTTATGAAAGGACAACTTGAACTGAGAGTGGAAGGACAATGGGAAAAAGGCACCAGTTTTTAATCTGATATTCCTTATTGAAGAGCTTCTAAGCCCAATTACCTGATTTTTGCATCTAGGATGATCAAGGACAATAACCATCTGTGCTAATGCACAGCATCAGCCATACTTATATATGAATGCTTATACAGGTACATGTGAATGTTACTTGCATTTAATTAGTTAATTACGATTGCTAAAGACTAACTGATTTCTATATGTATTGATAATGATTGATATGCTTAAGAATTAATCATTAGCAAAGTATATCATTGCTGATTATCCTTCTTGTAAAGTTTAAAATTTTACTAGCCTGATTTATATGTCTTCTAAACACTTACATTGCAACTGATAGCCTTACATATACATTCATGCACACACATACTCAACAGGATCTTCAGCATCTTTTCTTCTTTTTTCCTTACTGTGTCATGTTTACCAGGAAAACCCTGGTACCCCAAGGTTGTATTTCTTTGCAATGGAATTTTGAGTTCTGTGTTATATCACAGGATTTTAATATTAAAAAAAAAAAAAAATATATATATTTTCCATTGCTTTCGATTTCAGTTAATATTTTCCTTGCTTTATTTATTGTTCTTTTTACTGACGATGAACGGAATCCAGATAAAAAAGGGTATCCCTTTGTTGTATAATAATAGAGAATAGCTTTCAATATTTTTTTTCCAAGATGAGAAAATAAACTACTACTTTGACAAAGAAAAATCTGTAGCCAGCAGAATTGCTCTTAGGGGTCATCATATGTAAACAGGATAAACTGTTTGAAATATTCCTTACTTGCTATATTACTTTTGTATGTTATCTGTATTAACCAAGGCAGTTTGGAAAACAAGAAAACAATTTGGTGTAGATAGTTCTCCCGTGCTTGGAGATTTCTGCATTAATTGTAAAGCATTCAGCGTGCCTTGGCTTACCCCTCCTTGTGAGACTGTTTCTTTAATATGCAAGTTTAGTGGTTTTTCATAAAACAGTGAAACAAATTTCTGGTTTGGTTTTGTTTTGTTTTGTTTTTTCATTCTGCTTTTTGGTACAATTTCAAATTAGTCTTTTTTATCCTTAAAATAAAATTAGCTTGTAATGCTATTTATCATTTTGGCACATACTTTTAATAATGTCTGTAATGATCCACAGGAGATATTTATTTATCTTGAAATTTCATTTTCATCAGAAGCATATTTACTGTGTACAAATAACACAAAGTATTCCCCAGTGGAAGGAATACCATCAAACTCCTTATAAATCAAGTAAGTTCAAAGGTAAGATAATAGAAAAGTCTTAAATTAATATGATTAAGAAGCTGTAGGTCTGAAATTCATAAGAAGAAAAACCTTGACCAACACAGTTTTTATATATGCAGACTCTAAATTAATTTCTGTTTTCAGTTACATGTTGTTGAGGGAACGTTTTTCACTTAGGAAAAAACAAAACCCAAACAATAACAAAACCCAAACAAAAAAATCCCACACAAACCAGGACAGAAATTATGTTTATATTCTTATGGAAAACTTTCTATTCCTGAATCAGATTTTTTTTCATAACACAAGATGAAAGATATATTTCCATGCTATAGCTTGTTTTCCAGAGTAATTTATGGACCATACTATCACTTTTTCATGTGTGCTAAGCATGAAATCTCCTTGATTACCTAGGACCTCATCTTCTATAAGGCTTCACCTTGATCCAGATTTACTACTTAATGAATGTAATTGTACAGAAAATACTGACTTAACTCTAAGGAAGGAATGAAGAACGTTATATTTTTATAGAACTGAAACAGGAATCTGAAGAGTGATAGTCCATAAGGGTAATAGGAATCCAAATGTACTTTTAATTTTTTTTACAGTAAGTTTCTAAATATTTTTTTACTTAATATATAATGCATGACTGTTTGCTGTTTGATTATGTTTTGGATTAACTATTATAGTTTACAATCGTCAAAGATACTTAGTCCTGACACCATTATCTAAGTTGAAGAGGAAGTACAATGCCTTAACTAGAGGCAGGGGGGATTTAGAGTCCCAAGAATATAAGCAAATTAGTGTTACTTTACTCCTCTTTTTAGATCTTCGAATCTCCTTCTGACCTTGACAACAAGAAATTTGCCAATTTTCTACGGTTTCTTAAATGCTTACAGTTCGGTTGTTGAGTTTGTCAGTGCTACGTAAAACAACACGGCAACAAGTCACAATGCAGGACATCTAGTGTAGTCCCAAATCTACTCCTGATGTCACAGAAGACATATTTAATTTTTTTAAGACTTGCACTCAATCCATAGAGCTTCAGGGACACTGTTGGTTTAGGGTTTTTTCATGGGGTTTTGTGGTTTTTGGTTTGGTTTGGTTTGTTTTTTTGTAGTCAGCGTAAAGTACTCTTACCTTCATAAGAGGATTTTAATGAATAATCTCCATTGATTATGCATAAAGCCTTCTTTTCTTTTAAAGTACTAGTGGTAGTGGGCTTATGGAATCCAGATCTTCCTTACTGGAAGAAGGCTTTATCTCACAATCTGTATTACAGCAAAGAGGTTTTTCAGTCTCCACTACAGATGACATTCAAATTTGCATAAAATAATAGTGTAAACATAACTGGATCAGAGAATATAGTGAATGGATTATAGTCCTTCAGGTATGGTATGGAAAAAGTCTGATTTCAGTTCTTTTACAATGTTTTTGCTACACTATTTTTATTGTCTATATTAAAAAAAAACAAAAACAAAACAAAAACAAAACAAAAACAAAAACCGAATACCATTAGCCTACCTGCTCATAGGATTGGCATAAGTTTATAAATTTTTTAAGAGGTTTTTTTTTCAAGTAACGCTTATGTTTACATTTTTCAACAACATGACAGCATATATGATAAGAAAAGTAATCTTAGTTCTGGAATAGCTAAAGAAGATATCACTAAAATTTTTGTATTAATTTCACATCATTGTAAAATGTGCACATTTTGGAATTTCATAGGGTTAATGAGTTTCCAGGAACAGATCACAGTGGTAGTTTCTTCTTGTCTTATAACAAGAGGGGGGCTGGAAAGAAAAGAAAGAAATACACTTTTAAAAGGCATTAAAATAAACCCCCAAATTACTATTGCTTGGAAAAAATTAAATTCTGACACACTAATGTTAATATCGGCCCAAAGATCCAAATGAATGTATTGTTGACAGTTTCTGGACAGCTCTGAAAATTACTAGAAAGTAAAACTGGAAGAGCAATTGATTAGGAAGCCTTTTCTTTAAATAAATTAATGCAAACAACAGGCAGTACAACAGTCTTGTAAAGAAAAAAGAATAAAAAAAAAAATGGCCAGGAACTGATGTTATTTTAAAAGTACAAGAATTAACTTGTTATGGTTGAGTAAAAGAGTCTTCTGGATATTTCTGCATGAGAAACCCTAACTACTCATTCTTGGTGGCAAAGAAGCTTTACTCTTCTCATGGTGGACAGAGGAAGCTGTTTCTCAGGAGAAAGGAGAAAAAATCTGCTATTAAACCTGAAAACATCTTTCAACTTATCTAAAAGTGTAATAACAAAAAATTTCTGCTGTTGCTACTAGAGTAGAAGTGTTTTCCAAATCATGTTGCATTATCTTGGAAGTATCTATTATCTTCATTGTCCTTTTCTGTACAATATAAAATGCAGGTTTCCAGGGAACATTTTGCAAATGAATTACATTTTTTTTTGTTTCTTTCCTGTAACCTGTCACTTTCTTTTATAATAAATACAATGGATTTTTTTTTTTAATCAGGAGGGGATTTCATGTGAGAAGACCAAGTAAAAAGATAAATACAATATGTTTTCAATTATATTTGTTCAGATTACAGCTGGAGTTACTGTTTTTCCTTTGCAAAAGTCTCCTTATAAACAAGTTGTAGCAGAAGGGATTAAGTGAACATTTTCAGTAGTATGACTAGGGTTTTAGCCATGTAAATCAAATTTAACTTAAAGGCTTACACCAGCAAATTTAAACCTCTCTGCACCCTGTTGAAGAACCAAGTGTAAGATTAAAACAAAACAAAACAAACCAAAATAAAACAAAAACAAACCCAAAATACCCCCCTAAAACAAAACCAAAAACAGGAGAGAAACAGGAGGAAAGACATTTTAGACTAGAGTCCAGAAATAGCATTTCATCAGTGTTTCTGAAAATATATGGATTTATTTGAAACATTGAAATGGCTTATCAAATTTAAGGTTAAATAAAACCTTTTTAGTTAAACTGAATGAGTACTTTCTCTGCTTCCTTGCTTTTTTTTTTTTTCTCCTTTATTGACAGAAATCTAATGAAAAACTCCTGTTGATTTTGGATCTAACTTAGTCATATTTTCATGATCCTGAGAATACAACCCTATTCCTACTCAAAAAACACCATGAAAAAAATTTGCCTCTGGACAGAGAAAGGTTAAAAATTAGAAGTTATAGAGTTTATAAAATTCATTGTATGTATATTTAATGGTACTATTTTTTGAATGGAAACTTCTTTTAGTAACAATAATGATTAGGTTTCTGTCACAGTGCACAGGGAATTACTGTCATCTCTGCTTAATCTGATCAGAATTTCACAGAGTTTCTGAATATAACCCTGATTCATGGTTTGCAGAATCATTTTTGAAGTGGTCTCTAAAATGTAAATAATTGTTTGCAGAATCCTTTTTGAAGTGGTCTCTAAAATGTAAATAATTTTATCTTTATTCTTTTCCTTTTTCTTTTTTTTTTTTGTTTCTCATCTAAAAATGGATGACTTTACATACAGAAGTGTCTCTTCTTTCTGTGTGTGCACATAACTCCCACTGACATTAAGAAAAATTAAGAATAAATGCTAAAAAAAAAGAATCAGTCTCTTAGGATTTTGAAGATATGCTTTGCTGCCTTTGACTCTTCTCTTTGGTTTCTTTTGATAACTCACTATCAAAAGAATCTGTCTCTTAGGATTTTGAAGATATGCTTTGCTGCCTTCGAGTCTTCTTTTCTCTTTGGTTTCTTTTGATAACTCACTATCAAGTGTACTAACCAATGAAGTCAAATCTTTATAGACCTTGTACTTTCCATAGATATTCTTTGCAGCATAACAGTCCCTGATGGATAATAATCCAGAGATGGTCTCATTTTCTTTTTTTAAAAAGGTTTGTGATTTTTTTTTTTTTTAACAACAGACTGCATACCAATTTTATTTGACATAATACAGTATATTATCGCTGCAACCTGATGAAACCTATCCACATTTTATATAATTCATGAAACTTTGCTGCAAGATTTCTATTTTTAACAGTTTACACGTTTTATTTTCTCAGGAAGCCTTTTTACTGTTAATTGCACTGAATGGTTGTACTGAATGGCTCAGTTCTTCTTTATTTATATTGCAATATTCAAAAGAAAGCTGATGGTAAACTAATTAAGACATGTTCTCAGAGTATAAATCTGAGCCTCACTCTTTGCTCTTGTGTGAAAGATGGGCTTTATTGATCAAGTTATAAAATAAATGTGTTGGTCATTTGGAGGGAGAATAAGACAAAAAAATTGTTATATTAGTCCCATCATTCTTTTTAATACCAAGAGAAGTTGATAAGTCTTCTCTATGCTATCCTCCCTATGCTATCCATAAATGTTAGAATCTAATTCAAGGCAGATCTGCATTTTGAAGCCAGCACATAAGAAGATATTTCTTTTCCGTAAGAGCACACAATCAATAAATACAAGGAAAAAGCTTGGGGATAGAAAGAGTTACCTCATCCAAGAATATCACTTGCTAATAAGCTCATGCATGTACTCATTTAGAGAACTTAACTCCTTTATTTCTGTTGTGTGAGCTATTCCCCTCTGTGTTTTTCTGTGTTAGTAAAGAGCAGCTGCTGCTGGTCTACTGATCTACTGCATATGCAGATAAACAGAAAATGGCAGGCAGGTGGAGAACTGGTTGTTTTTGGTTGTTTGGGTTTTTTTTTTTTTTTAATTTTCCCAATGTACTAGAAAGAATATATGCAGAATTCACTATGAACAGTGTTAATTTTAAATGAAAATAATATCTTTCTTAGGTTGACAAGGAAATAAGAATGAAATTCCACTGTAAGCAGTACACTGCCTCATAGATAGGTTTCATTTTTATTCCCAGAATAACCCAGTCCATGTCATTTAAATCTTTGATTGCTTTTGTCGTTTATCCCAAAATGACTGTGAGTGAAATGTAGCAATTTTTCAGGAGGCTGAATAAGGCACTCCTTTTTGTTTCCTTTCATCTATGTGAGAAATCATTGAGACAGAAGTATCTGATTTTTTCTTCTTGCTTCATTTTTATATGGTTCTAAGAGGATACACAGATCCATTATGTTGTTGCAAAGCAAACAGTTTCTGGATATTCAACAGATTGGTCTTGGAAGAGGAAGGTTAGAGGTTCAGTCTCTCTGAATCCAAATAGTTTTTACAGCATGTAGTTGGATTCCTTATAAGAAGTTTATAACTTCCATGATATTCTGGTGATTTTCATGCACACAGCACATTTGTTGAGCTTCCTTAGAGGACTTAAATGGAATTCAAATGCTTGTCTACCTATTCTGTGTTTATAGACTACTTGGCAGGAAAGAGGCCTCTTTCCGTTGAGCAGATATTTTTGAGAATACATAGGTAGTTAAAGTTAAGAGTTAGAAAAAAACATGACTCTAAACAAGTTTAAACACTTCTGGAGAGTCAAGTTGGATCTATTCCTTCACAATATACAGGGAGAAAAGTGATATTTTATGTGCCTAGAACTGTTGAAAGAGATAAAGACCACCTAGTCAAAGAACAATTGATATCTATTATCTATTCCAAGAATTTCTTTGTTTTCTATGTTTGGATCCTAATGAAAATCACAAATATCTGAGCTATCTCAAGATGCACACTGTTGTATATCTCTATCTGGAAAAAGCTTAAACAATATCAACAAATCTTTGAAATAAAATTTTTATTTCTTTGTCTTAATGTGGATATTGTTTATTTTAGTGGTGGTAGATCCTGTATCATTTAGCAGTAAACTCAAATTAAGTTTTCTGCTTTCAGTTTCTCCTAAAATAAGGTGAAAGGAAAGGTCAAAGAAATATACAATATGATGACCATTGGTTAGATGTTTAGAAAATTGTCTTCCCACTCTAGTTACTCCATATTGACACGGTAGAAGCATTGTCATTATAGTCTTGGTGTTGTAGATGGTTAAAGGGGCGATGCTGACAACTGTTATTGCTATCATGAGTTTATCTTTGTCAATGACTATAGCTACAGGAAACAAAATACAAACCAGAAGCTCTGAATTGTATACAGAAATTGTAGCAAAACAGTTTATTCTGAATTTATTTCAGTGTGAAAAATAAGTCAGTATGATAAAAGGTATCACTGATACACTTTCTTTTTCTTTCATATATCCCCATAAGAAGTAAAACTGGGAAAACAAAACAAAACAAAACAAAACAACAACAAACAAATCAAAACAAGAAAACTTTCAAGCTTTTCTATTTCTTCACCTCACTGAACCAAATTCAATACTGTCCCCATTCATTTCCATGTTTAATGGAGCAAACAGCAAATCCTGCTGATGAGAGCGTATGATAATGAAGTGTAATCCCAGTATATACATAATCTCTGCTCCAGATCACATAAAACAATTCGGACAATGTAAACAGTTCATGTAATGTAAGCTTTTCTAGAAATCATGTAGGCTGCAATTTTTCTACAATTACAATCACAATTGTCTTTTGTATCTCTTTTTGTCTGCTTTGTTCATGGTAGTAGCTCATGAGAAATTAAACTAGAAAACAAAACAGAAAATAAAATAAAGAAAATAAAAATTGAATGCTTCAGTAAAGAAGTTAGAATTTCACTAAAATATTTATATTGAGACACGACTCACATTGCTTTGAGTGACCTGAGGAACCGAGTTTATTTATTTATACCGTGACACAGTAGAGGAGATATTAATCCTGTTTTACAGTGGAAGATTACTTATTATTTAAAATATTTTTATCTCACAACAAAGTTCTTTTAATAATGGGAAATTATACATTTTTCATCTACTATATACTTTCTCAAAGATTACTTTGGAGATTACCAGGTAAACATCTATCCTAAGAACAACTCAGGACACTCTGAAAAAAGTCACTTTAGAGTGGATTTGTGTAATTAATTTTTAACTAAATTTAAAGTTCTAGATGGCACTGTGTGTTAGAGACTTCATCCTCAGTTATGGAGACTTCAGTTCATGCTAGACACAAGTAACTGTAAGTAAAATAAATGACTTTGTCTATGATAATAGTAACCTGTGCTGCTCTTCTGGTCTCAGCCTCTTATTAAAGTTTAGGTCCCATTTGTGTCCAAATGCTGATTTTGAAGAAATACTCTTTTATCAACAGAGGTTAAAATGTAGTAATTTCAAAAACGTTTTTATTGACCTCAATTCTTATGATAGTTTCTATCCAAATGTCACAGTATCATAGAAATAGAGGTCACCATTCTCCAAAGACCACTCTTTATTATCACTTTTCAACCTAATCCTGTCAAGGGGAAATATTATCTCAAAAACATAGAGTAGCCATCTACATGACCTGTAAGTAAACAAAGCTACGTTCTGAATCCTTCATCCTCTTATTAGAGCCCGGAGTAGCAATTGAGGTTTCTGCCAACAAAGAAAATTAGATGTAGCAATGCTCGTCTCTGTTTTCAGAATTGCACTTGCATTCTTCATTACTGTGACTGCCTTTGGAGCAATACCCCAAACCATGTTACATCTTGTCTCAGGAGAGCTGTAATGTCAGGGTTAGAATCATTGGGTTTTTTGATGATTTCCTTTGCCACCAGGAAGATTTCATACTTTTTGGCACATAGCCTGAAGCAGAAATTGAAGCATTACTCCAAGAGCAGACTGACTTTTTCTTCTTCTTCCACCCCCTCCCTGGGAAATAGAAGTAAGTTTAAGCTCTACCAGCAGGAAGAAGGTACAGAAAATTGAAGTTTAATTATTTTCACCTAACTTCAGATATCTTCATCACAGACATCTATATCTGAGTTACTCAGGATCCTCACATAATTGATATAGTTTTATACATGTTGTCAATTGAATTCTATTTCTGATCTCACACTTCTAATTGCTAGGCTATTATCTAAAAGGTTATTATCTCCCTTTTTTTCTTTCAATTCTGATTTTGAATGAAAAATCTGTGCAAGATTCAGTGTGTACTAGGACTTGCTTAAAGCCAGCTACTGAAGAGGATTATGTTGGCATGTAATCCTCTGAAGAAAAAAAAAATAAAAAAAAATCTCATTATGAATTAGTGACAGAATTCAGCTCCAGCCTATACACACTTCAGTTTAGTGTAGATATTTATATGTGAGCTAGTTGTTTTAGCTTCCATTAGATAAGTGGATATCCAATCAACATATTGGTGGAGAATGGAGATCTTTTCAACTGGTCAGTTTAACAAAGGTGTTAACATCAGGGAAGATGAATAGTGGTCTAGACTTCGTTGGCTGTATTGACTAGAACTCCACTGCCTAGTGGGAACTGATTGTATTATAAGTAGACATTGTTGAGTAAACTAAATTTAAACATGTACAATATGGAGCTGCACACCACCCCTGGCATATAAAGTAGATGAGATAAAAGACTTGGAAAAGTGTTCAGGATTATTTGATATGCTGTAGGGCACTTGAGACATCCACATGGCTGTAGCAGTTACAAAGCAGAACCTGTGAGAAAAATACAGCCTTCTGGGACAGAATCTGGAGTGATATAATAAAGAATTTCAAACTGCACTAGATATCTGTTTTCAGGCTGTTGAATTCCTCACAAAATGTTCTATGGACATGCATGTCTCTCCCACTGCAACTGAGAAAGACTAGACTGAATGCCTGCTAAAATGATGTAATTTGAATAGATTTGTTATTCTTTTTTCAAGGGTGCATCACATTAAGGAGTGAAATAATCTTTTAACAAATAAGACAAGGTAGAGATTACAGGCTCTCACAATTTTGGATGCTATGTTTCTTTCACTTTATTGCTTATATTGACCAACCCATTAAAGCTGATATGAAACAATAAATATGAATGACTAAATGTTTGCATTCCTTTGAAGTAAGCAAACACTACACAGATCAATGCATTGATTCAATTACAATTAACAATACCCTGATTTCCCAATGGACAGAAAGATACCAAATCCTCAAATATTACAGTATTCTTTCACAGCTTCTGGAAGTGGTTAATTGGAGGATGAACTACAAAATATACCCCCATTTTGAAAAGTATATCATAGCTACTTTTAAAGGAAGAAATATATTCTGAGGATTAGTGTGTCTCTATTATTTTCTCTGCTTAATGAATGAAACAGCAAATACTGTTGAGAGCATGAAAGCATGAAAGTGATATACTTCTAGACTACCTTGAGTATTGAAATGAAAACAAAGGAGACTAAGTTGTTTAGCTACTTTATTTACTTATGAGTAAGATACAAACTTTTGTTTCCTCTGGAAATTAATTCTGAAATTAATGTATACATTTGTCTCATATTTTTGTTTACACTCAGTCCAACTGAGTTTTACAACATCCTCTGTTGCTCAAGTGTATGGATATCGCAAGCAATAAGTACCAGTGAAAAACAAAATCTCAGCAGAATTTCCAATCTAGGTTGCCTTATATTTTAATATGAAATTATTTTTTATAAAAATAGTCTGACTACTGTGGATAATCAGGTTTGTTAGTGCTGAATAATGAGTCATTGTAAATCAGAAGAGAGGGTGTCTGCTTTGAACAAGGGACTCTCTTATTTTGTCAAAGACAGACTTGAAAGGGAGTATTTCATCAGGTCTGCCTGGAGCTTATCTTCTTCAAGGAACATTCTCATCATCACATCTGAACAAGAGAAGCAACAATTGTGATAGTTTACAGTCTAACACTCACAGCAACTGAGTGTATTTGAGGCGAGATACAGATCACACACCCAAATACCACTACAGCATAGCTGGAAAGAACAGTGTCTCTGTACTGAATGCTTTCCCCTCCTCCTTCCTCTGATAGAGAATGCGATGAGCTTTGCTAGTGCCAACCAGCATACGATAATTGCCTTAGTCCCACCTCACCAAGAGTATAAACCTGGCATTTAGAATCCCCTTTTTGAGGATGAGAATCCCAACTACTGGATGAGTTGACAAGCCTGGACTTCTCCCTCCTCCCCAAACAGGGACACCTCTTTTGTAAGATTTGCACCTCCAGTTATATCAGAGGTTACTTGGAAAATACTGTTAACTAAAGCCCTTAATTACTAACTCAAGATCAACTTTTGCAGTAAGTGCATTTATCATGAGCAATTCTGAAACTGTTATATCTGTCACCTTAATAAACTTTCTATCTGTTTCAACTTTGCAAAATTGTCTCAGTGAAAGTTGTGAGAGGGCTCTGGCAGGCAAATGTTGACTCTGATAAGTAGTTAAACAAATAATCCTTTAGACATAAAACCGTTAAGTCTGGGCTAAGGTCAGATTCAGTCACACCTAGACTCGTCTCTGAGAAAGAGTTTAGAAAGCAAGGGGGTCCGTCCTGAAACTCGTGACTTAACAGGAGGGCTTCACTCAGCCACATATCAGACTCACACATTTAACTCAACAGAAAACTTGACGTCCCAGACAGGTTCCTTTTGTATTTGAAGGTTGGTAAAGAGATGCTGGTCCTCCACCGAGTGCATGCAGGTGGGGAGGACTGGGAAGTAATCTCTCAGCAGTAAGCCAAGAGAGATCTGAGCAGTAACGAGTCACAGCTGCCCAGGAAACACTGGCACTCGACGGTCCCCACCATTAGTGAGAATTATGATCCAAAATAAATGCAGCTAAAAAGCTTGAGGAAGAAACAACTAAATCCTTACAGGATTTGGTGAAGGACCAGTTGACTTCAGAACAAAATAAAAATCAACAGCTTCATGCAGATTTAGCAGATGCCTTAAACCATTAAAATAAAAATTACAATCTGCATTGGAAATTATGAAAACGAAAACTGTCACATCAAAAGAAAAATTATGGCCAAAGCACTTCCCATCCCCTCATCACTTGAAAACATGAAATAGGTTGTGGGCAGGGCAGGGGGAATTAAAAATGGGATTCTAGAACCAGCTTACCTACAAACCCCCTGTTGACTGGACCAACATTGGAACAAGGACTGATGATCTCTATTCATCCCTTTACTTCCTTTTTTCTCTCTCTTTTTCCCTTCTTTCTTTCCCATAATGTAAGATATGAACCCCATGCATGTGATGAATAATAACCAACTCCACATCTAATTGTATCATCTTGAGCTTATCTACTGAATAAATTTGTCTATTTACCAATCTCTAGTGCTGTTGCACCTTCAGTCCAATCAAGGGGATTGACGAATCTGAGTCACATTTCTCTTTTTCTTGCCACTGTCTATTTTGACCCAGAAAATTGGGGCATGACATTGTCATTGTCACGGACAGGAACCCAGGGCATGACATTAAAACTCCACACCAGTTTACTAAAGATTTGACCTTAAATAGATAAATGTCATGTTATACTGTTTTTTTTCAAGCTATTGTTTCTCACTAATTTAAGCAGAAGAGAAAAAGCTGTTGTTGTGATCTTCTGCTCCAGCATGCACACAACATGCAGTAACAGCATAAATACTTTAAGCAGCTGTACATGGAAAATAAATCAGCATGAAACTTCTTAGGCATTGCAGTATTATACGTACCTACACGCTGAGCCTCAATCTTTCTTACTGGATTTTTCCTTTACTGTATCTCACCAACATATGTTTATCTATTAGGTTAAGGTTCTTTTCAGGCAAGTGGAAGGTGCAAAGCATTCAAAGGATTCCAAATATTAGTAGGCCAGGGAATTTTACTTAGGCTTTTCTCTGTGTGAAAAAGTAGAAAGTAAAATTGGATAGCTGCAGCAGAACCAGCAATTTATTATTAAACACTAAATAGCTGTGTTTATATTACATATAAAGAAAGAAGATTCAAAAGATTAATACATGTTTTCATCTGCTTGCAATAGGTTTTTTCCGAAAGATGACAAGGTATGTTGCAGTCATGACAGCAGGGGGATAAAGCCTGAACCATCAGCTCTTTCTTTTAATCACTCCATATTAAATACTACAACTCAAACCAGAAAATAGCACATGTTATACTATGCTTTGTCTCAAAATAGTCCTTAATTAAAGCTTTCACAAATAGCATCTCTAACAGCTTGTGCCTCAGATTGCCTACATCTCTTTTGAGAGAAGAAAGTGTCAGGATGGAACTCACTTAGAAGTTTTTCATATATATGTGTCTACATATACATATATATCTCTTGTGGAAAACAGAAGGAGAGGGATCAGATATAACTAATGGCAATAGTGATGCCCCTGATACACAACTGTCCAGAGATTAAGCCTTTGCCAAAAATAAATTAAAAAAAAAATAAAATAAAAAATTGGAAATGGAACTTTTAAGAAAAGTCCTGACTAAAGTGTTTCAATCCACATTTTCCATGTGGGAGGATATCATTAGGGAGCAAAGAATGGAGAATAAGAAGGTGATGACTGATGACAACCAACATGGCTTCACCAAGGGCAAGTCATGCCTGACAAATCTGGTGGCCTTTTATGTCCGGGTTACAACATTGGTGGATAAGGCTAAAGCAACTGATGTCATCTACCTGGACTTGTGCAAGGTGCTTGACACCATCCCACATGACATCCTTGTCTCTAAATTGGAAACATGTGGGTTTGATGGATGGACCACTCGGTGGATAAGGAACTGGCTGGACTGTCGCACTCAAAGAGTTGTGGTCAACAGCTCAAAATCTGGGTGGAAACCAGTGACGTGTGGTGTCCCTCAAGGGTCGGCATTGGGACCGGTGCTGTTCAACATATTTGTCAGTGATATGGACAGTGAGATTGAGTGCACCCTCAGCAAGTTTGCCAATGACACCAAGATGAATGATGCGGTTGACATGCTGGAGGGACGGGATGCCATCCAGAGGGATCTTGACAGGCTTGAGAGGTCGGCCTGTGCTAACGTCATGAAGTTCAACAAGGCCAAATGCAAGGTCCTGCACGTGGGTTGGGGCAGCCCCAGGCACAAATACAGGCTGGGTGATGAATGGCTTGAGACCAGCTCTGAAAAGAAGGACTTGGGAGTGATGGTGAATGAGGAGATGAACATGAGCTGGGAGTGTGCACTTGC
>NW_010308770.1:0-338 GCF_000700745.2 Antrostomus carolinensis
TGTAAGTGTGCATCACATTGGCAAGCCTCCAGTCTTCTGGGACCTCCCCTGTTAGCCAGGACTGTTGATAAATGATGGAAAGAGGCTTGGCAATCACAAATTTCAAACTCAATACAATGAAAACACTCCCTAACACAAAGAGCCACCTCACCACCCCTCCTTCCTTTTCTGTTCCTCCTGAAGAGCTCACAGCCATCCATCGGGGCACTCCAGTCATGAGAGTCATCCCACCACGTTTCTGTGATCGCGATTATGTCATAGCTGCCCTGCTGCACAATGGCTTCCAGTTCCTCCTGCTTCTTGCCCGTGCTGTGGGCATTGGTGTAGATGCACTTGGG